>NC_092335.1:457170000-457482500 GCF_046630445.1 Rutidosis leptorrhynchoides
TGTGAGGTACTTGACCTCTAAATGATACATTTTACAAACATTGCATTCATTTTTAAAAGATAAACTTTCATCACATCGAAAGTTGACGGCATGCATACCATTTCATAATATATACAACTATAAATGACTTAATAATATTCTTGATGAACTCAACGACTTGAATGCAACGTCTTTTGAAATATGTCATGAATGACTCCAAGTAATATCTCTAAAATGAGCAAATGCACAGCGGAAGATTTCTTTCATACCTGAGAATAAATATACTTTCAAGTGTCAACCAAAAGGTTGGTGAGTTCATTAGTTTATCATAAACATTCATTTCTATCATTTTAATAGACCACAAGATTTCATATATTTAATTGTACACGTAACCCGAGTACAAAACAATACGCGTAACCCGCGTATTAAAAATCATTCATATGATGAACGCTTGATAACCGACTTAACTTTAATGCATAGAATATCCCCAAACAGAACCTCTCGTCTGTATAATAATAATAATCTCAAAGTACTAAAGCATCCGTACCCCGGATGAGACTTGTCGAGGTCCATAGATCTATCTTTAGGATTCGCGTCAATTAGGGGCCATACCCGTTTCCTAATTATTAGGTTACCAAGCTAAAAAGTGGTGATATTCAATATTCATAATCCAGCCATAGAATGTAGTTTTTGATCAATTGTGTGTATTTCGTAAAACATTAATAAAATCGGCGCAGGTATTCTCGGTCCCAAAAATATATATAAAAAGGGAGTAATGAAACTCACAATATTGTATTTTATAGTAAAAATACATATGATGACATTGAACAAGTGTAGGGTTGGCATTGGATTCACGAACCTATATCATATATATATATATATATATATATATATATATATATATATATATATATATATATATATATATATATATATATATATATACTTGTAATCGAACAATTATATATATATATATTGTTGTTAGTGTTATAATTTTTTTTTAAATTAATAATTTATATACTTCATTATTCATATATATTCTTTTTTTATATATAAAAATGTAAATTTTGTTATGTTATATGTATTAAATATTTTATATATATATTATTTGTTTATTAAAATAGTAATTATAATAATACTAAAATAATATTATTTGTGATTAAAATAATAGTAATGATAATACTAGTAATAATAATAATGATAATAATATTACTGATAATATTATTGATAATTTTTAATATTAAATCTTATAATAGTGATAATAACATTAGTTTTTAATAAAATGGAAAGTTTAATAATATTGTTAATGAAAATAATAATTTTGATAATAATACATAATACTTAATAATAACAATTGTTATAGAAATTTTATTACTAATGATAATATTAATAATAATACTTATGTTAATCCTAATAATTCTAATATTTATGAAATGATACCAATACTAATATTTATAATAACTCATATTACTTTCATACTAATAATAATAATAATAATAATAAAATTAATCCTAATCATAATAATGATAATGTTAATATAAATCATACTAATGATATTAGTAATAATATTATAATAATAGTAATACTTCTATTAATATTAATAACAATAATAATAATAATACTAAGTTTTAATACTTAGAAATGATAATAATATTAGTAATAACAATATTAATAATAATTATTATTACTATAATCATAATAATAATTGATAAGTAATAATAATAAAAATTATAATTATAATACTAATAATAATAACAATAATAATAATAATAATAATAATAATAATAATAATAATAATAATAATAATAATAATAATAATAATAATAATAATAATAATAATAATAATAATAATAATAATAATAATAATAATAATAATAATAATAATAGAAATTTTTGAAATCAAAAACTACCTCAAAAGTGCTTAAAAAAAATAGTTGCCACCAGCAAGGATTGAACCCGAGACCTCTAGATCACCAACATCACACTTTAACCGTCTATCTATTTTTGTTTTTCCTGATTTAATCTATTATCTCTTATATATAACCCGTATATATTTGTACTTATATTTCTTCTCCATTATCATCAAGACAATCGACCATAGATCAAACCCAATCTTAACCCAATTAATTTAAACATATTTAGCATATAATTAATCGTTGCTAACTGATTCAATTAATAGAAAACGAAAAGGAATTAAAATAAAAAAATGCCTACTGTTGAAACTCGAACATAAACAAGAACTCAAACATCAAATTCGAATTCTAAGGCGATTTAGACCACGATCATAACATGAAAAAGGTGTTAAATCATTATTAGAAACTTTATGAATCGTTAATTTAACTTCAAACGTAAAAAAAAAAAATTTGAATTTCTTGATGAACCACTTGTTTAACTTTTTGAAAAATAAGTTTGACTTTAAAATTTGAATTCAATACGAAAATTTGAGAATTGAAACTCTGCAGGTAGTTTGAAACAGAGATTTCAAACATAACTGCATTTAAGAATTTTGACAATTGATTCGATTTCGAGCTTTTTGAAAAATTAAAATAAGAACAGGGCAGCACCTGGTTCTTCGATTTTCCTTATTAAATTTCAAACGAAAAATAATTGAAACCCTTTCTAATTGATAATGATAGTATATATATGAATATCTTAATTCTCATGAGTGTGTAAATCATTGGACTATATAGCCAATTGGTCAACCAGAAGTATCCATTAGATATTGAAAATAAATAAAAAAATAAAATGGCGTACGATTCCTAACTAATTTTGGATATTGCTGTAGTGATGGAATCTGATTAGTACGAATTTTATAAATCAAGAACAATTATGAAAGTAACGTGAAACGATTTCAGAATATTTCTTATTTGTTTATATATATATAGAAATAATTCTATTAATTAATAATTACAATTATATTTAATAATAATCAAAATTAATAATAATATTAATAATAATAATAATAATAATATTAATAAGAGTATTAACAATAATAATCATGATAAAAAATAATAATAATAAAAATGATAATGATAATATTTGTGGTGATATCAAATAATATTAGTTATATTAATACTATTAATGATAATAATAATAATATCCATAATAATGATATAACAACTTATACATATCATATCATATTATATATATATATATATATATATATATATATATATATATATATATATATATACATATATATATATATATATATATACATATATATATATATGCCCGAATCGGACAGTTTATTTATGCGGTGTCGTTAGGTCGCAAAACGTCAACTCAGGATACCATCGGGAGAAGTCGAATGTTTAATTTATATATGCTGGGCCTAAATCTATTATTCCTTCCTATGGGTTAGCAAGGGCAAATATAACCTAGGGTCGTTCCTTGAGCGGTCAAATTTGAAACGAAGCTTATCTAGATAATTTAGTGATTAAGATGGGTTTGTACACAATTCAGTATCCAAGACTAGTGGCCAGATACACCTTGTGTGGAGAGGCAGGATCCTTTTGGTCCCAATAAATTGGCGACTGTTTGGAAAATCCAATAACCAAGTCCAACCGATTTATTCTAGACACCACTTTATCCGGAATATCAAATTGTGTAAAGGCAATAGTTGGGTTGATTTGTTTATATAATTGTAATTAAAATATTAAAGCAATATAATTAAAATAAGCTAGCTAGCATGCAACAACTAAGGACAGAGAAGACGTGGTTCACCATGATTTAAGATAACGTAGTGTCGGGATGATTGCGAGACACTCCTTGGATAGATATACCTTGGTGTGAACACTAGATTCCCTACTAAGCGGTTTCCCGGTTAGCGTGTCACGAGGAACTAGGCTTTGAAGATTCTGATCGGATGGACTATGCTCAACTCCCGACGCTTTATCCGGTTTAAGAATATAAGCGGCCCATCTTGGATGCAGTGCATACCTTGAGCGCACGAATAAAGTAGCATAGCCATATATATATATATATATATATATATATATATATATATATATATATATATATATATATATATATATATATATATATATATATATATATATATATATATATATATATATATAATATCCAACATTTCTTAACACCTTAGTGTATCACCCA
The DNA here is from genome assembly GCF_046630445.1 of Rutidosis leptorrhynchoides. Lineage (NCBI taxonomy): Eukaryota > Viridiplantae > Streptophyta > Magnoliopsida > Asterales > Asteraceae > Rutidosis > Rutidosis leptorrhynchoides. The sequence continues at coordinate 457,174,099 of NC_092335.1, forward strand.
AGTGAATGGTTATGATTGTGTTTCAAATCCCTTTCTGTCAATGGTTTGGTAAAATCTAAGGGTTTGTAGACAAATTAGAACATCAGATAGTTCTCAGTCATCCTTAAGATTTATAAGCTTAGTTTGTATTGTAGTGCGTTAAACTCCCATTTATGACTTAAACCAGCCCTTACTTAAATCTACCCAATAAATCCCTTAGTTATCCACCATGTACTAGACTTATAGTGGTTCCATAGCTTCTAACCTTGACCATACTCAAGTGGTCCTATAGTACATCAACACTGTACTCTACTGTTGCAACAGTATTTCCTCGAGTCTTATACTCTTGACCAATGTCTTGATCTGGTCCTACGGTAATTCCCCATGTACTTTATAGTATTTTCGATGGGTTCATACCTTGACCAATGTATAAACATAGATAACTAATTACCTTTATAATGTCGACTTTATAAAAGGTTTTAATCACGTTTATTGGTGGAAGGACGATAATAACGAGGTTTAATATCATAGACAGAAAGTGAGTACAAAACGATAATCATCCCTAACTAACATTAATAAATCATGACAAACAATCAAGCAATTACTCACACATCATGGCAACAAGCATTTCTAACATCAGTAAATCATAAACATCGAACAAGAATATTATAATAAACTGATAAAAGAAAGGATAGATAGTACCGGATAATGTCGGCAGAATAAGACTTGTATTACTTCATAATATCCATAGCGTTAGAATGCTTGATAACTTCTACTACTAACTACATACTAATCTCCTATTGATCACTAGAGAGCGACAATAGAGAGATAATTACATATCCTAATCTCTGTACTTTTCTCTCTCTAGAAACTAGAGAGAGAAAGTAGAGAGATAACTAATCTCCTATAGATCACTAGAGAGTGACTATAGAGAGATATTTTAGAGAGAGAAGTGAAGAATTGGTGTGTTTTTGGTGTGTTGGAATGAGAAATGAAGCCCTCCTTTTATAAGCAAAGCTTAGGGGCAAAATTATAATTTTTGGCCAAAAAACGCCTGGCAGGCCGTTTGGCAAGGTGCACTGGCAGGCCGTATTTTCTGAAAAACGCCTGGCAGGCCATTTGGAAAGGTGCACTGGTAGGCCGTATTTAGCAGGCCGTTTGCATACTGGCGGGGCGGATGGCAGGTGGTATGGCAGGGTGGATTTTGTGCTGGTCAGCCTTGATTCCCTGGATCGTAACTTGATTTCTCGTTTTCGCTCTAGAATCTTCGTTTTAGCTCCGTTTTTGACGATTCTTATGCCCACGCGTTCGTAATTGAATATCCTACAACATGAGGTTAAGTAATTAAACTTTTCCAAAAATTATAAAATAAGTTATTTAAACGCGAGTTAATCGTCTTAGCCGGTTTTGCTCGTTTTTCCTCGTTTCTCATCCGTTTTTAGTGATTCTTGAAACATAGCCTTTGTAATGACTAAATCTACCAAGTTAACCAATAAAGTGATTATTTTGGAGATAAAGTTTGGAACTTTTTGGTTTTAGGGCTCAATATCGGGGGTAAAAATGTGACTTTTTGGCCGATATCAAATATCCCACACTTAGACTTTGCTTGTCCTCAAGCAAACCTCTCTTTTATTTTGAGTTCAAGGATGCTTCTAAGATTTCCGTTCTATTATTCAAGTGGCTTGTTATTTATTATAAGAGCAAGATCAGACAAATCGTCTTCTAAAAGGGGGGAAACTATCTCTGCAAGCATGACATTGGCTTCCTTACACGGGTCACTCAAATCACTCATGTGTTTTGGGGTTCCCTATCAATATATGAAATGAATTCGCTCATAGCCAGTCATGTTGCAAGTATTGTCATAGGCTTGACCAAGAATCAAATCTCCACCGATTAGATAAGGACGGCACTGATCTTCTCCCTAATCATTCTTTCAAGAGGAAGAGCGGGTTTAAAGGCTGATTTGCGGAGAAAAGCGGAGGTTTTGATATGGCAAAAAGGGTTATTTTCGAATCATTGAAATTTAGAGAGATTCGATAGATTTCGGTTTTATGAGGATATACTTTTTCTAGGAAATATGATACTCTATTTTTATTGAAGAGTTCCTTTAGAGGGTGCTGATTTTCAACGAAGACTTTGCTTCTTTTCTTCAATTCTCCTGGGGCACAATCTTCATTTTCTTGGGGGATCTATGCTTTTATTTGAAGACTTTTCTCTTCTTTATTTTTGAGACTTTGCTCAACTATTTTTTTTTTTATATATATATCCCATCTTCATAACTTTGTCTATTTCTTCTTGTACCTAGAGAGAAAGGTATTTTACCAGAAATAGGTCTTTTATGACCCATCAAAAATAGTCTGGAATTTCAAATTTTTCGACAAGTGTTTGAAGTAAACTTGGTCGATCTATCTCTTTGAATTTCTAAATTTTGGAAATGAGAAAGGAAAGAGGGTGGAATGGGTAACGTATTTGATAGTGAATTTAGGGGTGAGTATTTTCTGATTCATCAACTCCTTGACATGAGTTGGTCGGTTTAAATGCGCGGAGTGGAAACGGAAACGGATGGTTTTTTGTCTTCTCTATTCAGAATGATTTCAGAAGGAGTATCGCACCTACACCACGTATGGCGCTTACTAACCATTGGCCTCGAAATGTATGTCAAGGTCAAGTTCTAACTCTAAATGCTAACAACGGCACTCTCAACGGAAAAGATAGTGAAGCATTAAAAATGAATGTTTATTGGGCCATTTTCGGGGTGCCTCACAACAATTATATTGGGTTGATAATGCCTAGTCATGCAATGCTCTTTTAGAGAATCGGTTCATCCTTAAGAAGATTTATGTCCTCATTTGCTTATTTTTAGAACAAACAAGCTTGATTTTCGAAAGTACTTTTTCAGAAAGTATCATTTAGTCAAAAATTTTGAAAAATTTACGTTTGAGGATAAAGAATCTAAATAGTAGGTATACTCGAAAAGCTTAATAATATTTCAAGTTAAGAACATTTTCCGAGCATCCCCTAGCTAATTACGGTGTACTACACCGCTATCCCACACTTAGAGGAACATTGTCCCTAATGTTCATTCTTAGATTTTAGGGACTAAAATCCCACACTTAGAGTTTGAACATGTCAAAAAATGTATCTAAGCTCATTATTGGGTTGGAATCCCACACTCAGTGATAAGCTTAGGATAGGGTATAGTTTAAGGATATAACGAAGCAAACTAAATAAACGAAGAGAAAGAAACGAGTTACTCCCCTTGGGTGAGGTTGTGAGCTGAGGATCTGAAGGTAGACTGAGTCGGAACCATCTTCGGCTGGATTCGAATCGGTCTTCTTGAAGTGTACTCGAGCTCATTAGGGCGTTCTCATCCTCCATACAACATCTACCAATAACTTGCAATGAAATAATCAACGGGTTTCCTTGTTGTTTCATCATTATTCAAAGAGTCTCCATCACATGCATCAATAACTGTCTATTACTTGTAAAGATAGAAAACATTAATCCTAGACATGTGATTAAGCTTTAGGCCATAGACTCACTGATTTGCATTTCGATGAAAAAGTTATTTGAAAACTTGAAGGTTTCAAAATTAGGTTTTTGAAAATTTAACAAATCAGTGTATGACTAAAAAGCTTAATCCCACACTTAAAGTGTTGACTGCCTTTAATTTTAAGACTTTGAAATAATGTAAATATTGCAATTAAGTTCATGACAAGTAGGAGAAGTGAATTCTTCCTAAGAAATGTTGAAAATTTTATTTTAAGTTTCACTTTCTCATTTATTCAATTAACCTAATTATCCTAATCTAACAACTACAAAAAATAAACACACGGGTTGCCTCCCGAGAAGCGCTTGTTTTTGTTCGAGTCACGAGCCTGACTCTAGCCTTATTTCTCAGGAAATCTAAGCGGCTCCCTTGCACCCATCAGTAGACACAAGAGGTAATATTGGAACATACCGATGAGATTGAAGCGGACATAGAATAAGGTATGTCCAATGAGAGAAGAAGGTGGTTTAAAGTGACTGCTTTGTTTAACATGAGGTGTAACAAAGCTATCAGTTTCTTTTACCTCCTTGATTTGTGCGGGTTGGTCAAATGGGTCCTCATCACTCCATGATGTGTATGTCATTATGTATTTGAGTGATGGTTTATAGGGTAGCCCTGACGCAAAACCCGTCTTTCTTCTTTGTGACTTCAGGTTGGTGGTAATGTTGTACTCTAAGGATGGAGGTGGGACGATGTCCATTGACGTCTCCAATACGGTAGCAACATTAACAACTACTTCGGTGCTAGAATCCTTTATCTCTTTCTTCTTCTCCGGGCTCTCCATTTCAATTTCTTCATCCACCTCCTCGTCATTCTGGTCAGGAGTTTCAAGAATAATTGGTTCAGAGAGTTCTTCTAGAACGAAATCCTTTCCAGTCATTAAAAGATCAAAGTAAGGTGGGAGTGAAGATTGGGTTGGTGTGGAATGGTTATTCTTCTTGTCTTCTACTTCTATCTTCTTCTCTTCATTCTCGGAATAGAATGTGACTTTCCTAGTGGAGATGGTATTTACTTCAGCGTTCCCATCAGAAGGACATACAGACTCGTTGATCGTGAAAGTGACCTCTTCTCCACGGGCTCTCAAGGTGATAGTCCGTGAATAAAAGTTAACGATAGCTTTGGTTGTATTCATGAAAGGCCTTCCTAATATGATAGGAGTTTTCATGTCTTCTTTATAGTCCATAACCACGAAGTCAGTCGGAAAGAGGAATTTATCGACCTTAACCATGACGTTCTCAGCTATTCCCTTAGGATATCTAGTGGATTGGTTAACTAGCTGGATGATCATTTTGGTAGGGTTAAGGTTTCCAATTTCGAGTCTCTGAAACAGTGAGTAGGGCATGAGAATGATGCCGGCACCAAGGTCAGCAAGAGAATAGATAGTACCAGATTGGCAGATAGAACAAGGAAAAGTAAATCGTCTGGTGTCTCCTAGTTTTTCAGGAAGAGTATTTAATAGAATGGCTGAACAATCCGCGTTCAGTGGGACATTGGGTACTTCGGGTACCTTATCCTTGGTTGATAGGAGTTTCCTAAAATACTTCTTACTATGAGGATTTTTAGACACAGTGTCCAAAAATTAACCGTCAAGCTTGAAAGATTTCATTTTGTTATGTCTTTGCTTGAGACGGCCCGGGAATGGAATGGGTATTTTCCCAGTAGGTTTAGGTGATGACTCAATGACTACTACCGAACGGGTATTAGCTAGTTTCTTCTACTTAGAAAAAACTGAAGGTTGGCTATGTGCCACCTTTGAGTCATTTTTAGGATAACCTAGAGAATCGAGACGTTGATTTAGCTGGCTTATTTGATTTTTAAGACTACTCAAGTGATTAGTCATGACTAAGTCAGCTGCGTCTTGTCTTGCTGTGATCATGGAGATGATTCGCAGTAGAACATCGTCTGGACTTGTCTCCGGTGGGGTAGTGGGTTTAGTGGGTGGGTTGTGAGGATGAGCTAGGATCTTATCGGTGTAGACAACAGAGTCCTCACATTCGGCCTCGTATACCTTGGCCAGATGTGGGTCAGTACAATTCTGGCATAATTGAACTTGAGACACATGTTGCAGGAGTTTCTTTAGCTTTCCAACTTCTTTGGTGAGGTTTTCTATTTGTTCTGAGAGAAATTTGATGGTTTTGATAGGATCGGAGGCGGAAAGCGGTGTTACTGATGAAATGTGCTTTTCCGTGTTCCAATCGTGATGGTGCATAGTCATCTCCTCGATCAATCTTAAAAGCCTCGTCAGCAGTGAAGTTCATGAAGTTACCCTGAGAAACAGCATCAAGAGTAGACTTTTTGTTCTGATTCAGACCTTTGTAGAAGGTCAAAATCTTATCAGAGCTCTCAAGACGGTGATTCGGGCATCTTCGAAGCAAGTGTTTGAATCTTTCCCATGCAGTGTAGAGTGATTCATCGTATGCTTGTTGAAAGTTTACCATATCATTCCTAAATCTGATTTGTTTTGATGGGGGAAAGTACTTGATTAAGAAAGTTGTTGCCATTTCCTCCCATGAGGTGATAGAGTTGAGTTCTAACCCCTCGAACCAGGCTTTTGCATGAAGAGTTAAGGAATAGGGGAACAGATACAGACGAAATACATCTTGTTCAACCCCGTTTTGCTTATATGAGTTGGATAAGGAGAGGAATTTATCTAAGTGAGAGTTGGGATCGTCAATTAGTAAGCCATGGAATAGACAGTGATTCTGAATGAGTTGTATGATGCTATGCTTAAGCACAAAAGACGCTCCATTAACCTCTGGATAGAGTATCGGTCCTCCTCGTCCTTCTAACGAGGGTTTGGTGATGTCAGCGAGAGTGATGCGTGCAGTCATCGTCGAACTATCGGCAGGTAAGTGTGGATCTCGTCGGATGGGTACAATGTATGATATCGGATAGAAGAAAGGATGTGTTGGAAGAATTCTTAGTGGTCCAAGTAGGTTAAACCATCCTAAAGGTTCACTAATAAGGAAGTCCATTTTAAATTTTCTAATTAATCTAAATTAAGCTAATATTATCTAACCTAACTACGGTAAACTAGTAACTTCTGACAAAGCTAGTTTCTATCAAAAGGTTCTCTTAAAAACTAACTAACCTAAACAGGCTCCAAATCGTACAACCGCTCCCCGGCAGCGGGGCCAAAAACTTAACTACCACGTGATATGCCCGAATCGAACGGTTTATTTATGTGGTGTCGTTAGGTCACAAAACGTCAACTTAGGATACCAACGGGAGAAGTCTAATGTTTAATTTATATATGCTGGGCCTAAATCTATTATTCCTTCCTATGGGTTAGCAAGGGCAAATATAACCTAGGGTCGTTCCTTGAGCGGTCGAATTTGAAACGGAGCTTATCTAGATAATTTAGTGATTAAGATGGGTTTGTACACAATTCAGTATCCAAGACTAGTGGCCAGATACACCTTGTGTGGAGAGGCAGGATCCTTTTGGTCCCAATAAATTGGCGACTGCTCGGAAAATCCAATAACTAAGTCCAACCGGTTTATTCTAGACACCACTTTATCCGAAATATCAAATTGTGTAAAGGCAATAGTTGGGTTGATTTGTTTATATAATTGTAATTAAAATATTAAAGCAATATAATTAAAATAAGCTAGCTAGCATGCAACAACTTAGGACAGAGAAGACGTGGTTCACCATGATTTAAGATAACGTAGTGTTGGGATGATTGCGAGACACTCCTTGGATAGATATACCTTGGTGTGAACACTAGATTCCCTACTAAGCGGTTTCCCGGTTAGCATGTCACGAGGAACTAGGCTTTGAAGATTCTGATCGGATGGACTATGCTCAACTCCCGACGCTTTATTTGGTTTAAGAATATAAGCGGCCCATCTTGGATGCAGTGCATACTTTGAGCGCACGAATAAAGTAGCATAGCCATATATATATATATATATATAGAATATCCAACCTTTCTTAACACCTTAGTGTATCACCCAAGTGAGTGGTTATGATTGTGTTTCGAATCCCTTTATGTCAATGGTTTGGTAAAATCTAAGGGTTTGTAGACAAATTAGAACGTCTGATAGTTCTCAGTCATCCTTAAGATTTATAAGCTTAGTTTGTATTGTAGTGCGTTAAACTCCCATTTATGACTTAAACCAGCCCTTACTTAAATCTACCCAATAAATCCCTTAGTTATCCACCATGTACTAGACTTATAGTGGTTCCGTAGCTTCTAACCTTGACCATACTCAAGTGGTCCTATAGTACATCAACACTGTACTCTACTGTTGCAACAGTATTTCCTCGAGTCTTATACTCTTGACCAATGTCTTGATCTGGTCCTACGGTAATTCCCCATGTACTTTATAGTATTTTCGATGGGTTCATACCTTGACCAATGTATAAACACAGATAACTAATTACCTTTATAATGTTGACTTTATAAAAGGTTTTAATCACGTTTATTGGTGGAAGGACGATAATAACGAGGTTTAATATCATAGACAGAAAGTGAGTACGAAATGATAATCATCCCTAACTAACATTAATAAATCATGGCAAACAATCAAGCAATTACTCACACATCATGGCAACAAGCATTTCTAACATCAGTAAATCATAAACATCGAACAAGAATATTTTAATAAACTGATAAAAGAAAGGATAGATAGTACCGGATAATGTCGGCAGAATAACACTTGTATTACTTCATAATATCCATAGCGTTACAATGCTTGATAGCTTCTACTACTAACTACATACTAATCTCCTATTGATCACTAGAGAGCGACAATAGAGAGATAATTACATTTCCTAATCTCTGTACTTTTCTCTCTCTAGAAACTAGAGAGAGAAAGTAGAGAGAGAACTAATCTCCTATAGATCACTAGAGAGCGACTATAGAGAGATATTTTAGAGAGAGAAGTGAAGAATTAGTGTGTTTTTGGTGTGCTGAAATGAGAAATGAAGCCCTCCTTTTATAAGCAAAGCTTAGGGGCGAAATTGTAATTTTTGGCCAAAAACGCCTGGCAGGCCGTTTGGCAAGGTGCACTGGCAGGCCGTATTTTCTGAAAAACGCCTGGCAGGCCGTTTGGCAAGGTGCACTGGCAGGCCGTATTTTCTGAAAAACGCCTGGCAGGCCGTTTGGCAAGGTGCACTGGCAGGCCGTATTTGGCAGGCCGTTTGCATACTGGCAGGGCGGATGGCAGGTGGTATGGCAGGGCGGATTTTGTGCTGGTCAGCCTTGATTCCCTGGATCGTAACTTGATTTCTCGTTTTCGCTCTAGAATCTTCATTTTAGCTCCGTTTTTGACGATTCTTGCGCCCACGCGTTCGTAATTGAATATCCTACAACATGAAGTTAAGTAATTAAAATTTTCCAAAAATTATAAAATAAGTTATTTAAACGCGAGTTAATCGTCTTAGCCGGTTTTGCTCGTTTTTCCTCGTTTCTCATCCGTTTTTAGTGATTCTTGAAACATAGCCTTTGTAATGACTAAATCTACCAAGTTAACCAATAAAGTGATTATTTTGGCGATAAAGTTTGGAACTTTATGGTTTTAGGGCTCAATATCGGGGGTAAAAACGTGACTTTTTGGCCGATATCATATATATATATTAATAATACAATTAATAATATTAATAATAATAATGAGAGTAGTACTAACTATATTGATATAACAAATTATGCTTATCAAATCTCATATATATATATATATATATATATATATATATATATATATATATATATATATATATATATATATATATATATATACATACACTAGATATTAAATTAATAATGCTGGTATTAATATTAAGAATAAAAGTAATATAATAACTATATCTTAACTTGTAATTAAGTTTAGTATAATAATATTACATTTTATTAATTATGTAATACTTATACTATATAATAACTTTTTTGAATATTTAATATTTATATATATTATATTTATATTACTACATTCATATAGTATTAATTGTGTACAGAATTCATATATATATATATATATATATATATATATATATATATATATATATATATATATATATATTTATTTTCACACAATAGTTCGTGAATCGTCCGAAACAGTCGAAGGGTAATTGAATAATTGAAAACACTTCAAAATTTTTGAGATTCAACTTTACAAACTTTACTTATCGTGTCGGAAACATATAAAGATTAAGTTTAAATTTGGTCGAAAATTTTCGGGTCGTCACAGTACCTACCCGTTAAAGAAATTTCGTCCCCGAAATTTGATCGAGGTCATCATGGCTAACAATAAGAATGTTTTCATGACGCATATAAGTTGATAAAATAGAATTTTATTACCATAGAGTAATATGGATAAAATGATTCGATTATTCGAAGAGTACGAGTGAAGTTGTCTCAAAAGATTGAGATAGAGTTTTAACTTTTGATGTAGTCATGGTTGAATTTCGGAATTCAAGGGATTTAAAGAAAATCTTCGAAATCTAAAAGATTTGATTCTTTGGTGAGTAAAGAAATTAAGATTTCTATAATTAAATACGGTGATCTGCCTCGATTACTCTGTCGAATATTTCACTATAAATCCACCCTCTTCATTTCCTTTATATTTTGGAATTTCATCCTTTTGTTTTCTCTTTCTGACTTTAGGTCAAGCGAATAATGGTCCAGAATTCGTAGGTATGAAGTTTCGAATGAACATGACTAACGTTCTAAAAGAGAAATTGTAATAGCACGATCTTGATTGGTTAAATTACCAGAATTTTAAGAGAAAAGATAGAACTATCAAGAAATTATGTTCTTGATATGTTTATATATTAGATAGAATGTAAGAGTCATGTAACATGGCACATGATGACGTTATGATCTGTGAATCATCACATTCCATTAGAAACTCAGCATGACTTACTGTAATATAATTACGTTGATCAAGTGTCATTATATTATACTAACTCATACTTCAGTCCCCAACATTACTTCAAAAACATTCATAATTTAAACTTGAGGTTTTACAGAATATAGAAATTAAACAGTTTCCTTTATGATGTAATACAGATAACACGAGAAAGTAGATGATTTCGGATAACAATAGTTATGAAGATATCTTCAGAATTATCGAAGATATTTATAATGAAAGATACGATAATATCTTAGAATTTTGGAATCAAATTGTGATGAAGAAATTCATTCACGATGATTTAGAGCGATTAAAGAGCAAGGTATTCGCTAAAGATTTCATCAGAAACAGAATCATCAGGATTCTTTATGTACAAGTTTAGTCCTTGTGATTTGTCTACAGTCTCCTTAATGGGTTGCTCAATTCATTTTTCAGTATCAAAATCATTGAGCTTTTTTACCATTCCATTCTTTGTTATCAAACTTTTGACTGTTAAGGCAGTCTTCAGTTTTCACTGCTTCATCAACTTTTTCAAAACTCAGAAACTGATTCATAGGCTAATGCGTTTTTCAGAAATTTAGAATTGAAGTTCGTAAATCCAGGAGATGGAAGTTATATATATATATATATATATATATATATATATATATATATATATATATATATATATATATATATATATATATATATATATATATATATATATATATATATATATATATATATATATATTATATATATAATTGTTGTCGTAGAATCGCTGAGAAATTCGAGATTATCAATAGATGTCTCCCGGTATTTGGTATGGTAATTATCGTTACAAGATGCCAATGAGTTCATGATAAGACTTCAATAGACAAGTATAGTGATGTGTCGAAGAGATTAAATCCAAGGAGCAACGAGGTTGCTGGTACATCCGCTGGTAATATGGTGGAATATAAAAGGTTCCCCGGTAACAATAAAAGAGCACGCATATATATCAAGGTTATAATAAGGTTGTTTCGAATGAAAAATCGAAGTTGACTTGCTGGAGCTGTGACAAACTTGGCTACTTCGGAGAGGTATTGTAAAGTTATTTTCGGTAATAACACGCCAATGGATCATAGATTCATGTTAAACTTCTACTTGGGTTCCGAAAGTTCTCCCAGGTTCATGACTGTGAATAACATGTGGTTGGATCATCATCTTAATTGAGGTGTTTTCAAGAATCATGAAAGGTTTGAACGCAGATTGTAATCGTCAAGATACAAATGAGGTTTAAGATGAAATCAAGTGGCAAACTTGAAGAAATGTTTAGTTTCATATGTTATAATCAATATTTTAATTCATTTTTATTGTCCAATGTTAGTAGTCCACAGTTAATAGTCCACAATTAATAGTTTAACAATTCATATATAGTTTAATATATAATATTCAAATTAATTAATACGTATCGTGACCCATTGTATACATGTCTCAGACTCGATCACAACTCAAAGTATATATATTATTGTAGAATCAACCTCAACTCTGTATAGCTAACTCGAGCATTACTGCATATAGAGTGTCTATGGTTATTCCAAATAATATATATAGATGCGTCGATATGATATGTCAAAACCTTGTATATGTGTTCTGATATTTAAAGTGCGTAAAATAAATAACAAAAATTAAATGACGATAAATAAAATTGCGAGAATTAAAATTGCGATAATTAAATTGCGATAATTAAATGTAATAAGGAATTAACAGTTAGCTAGGATTTTGTTAGCGTTGTTTCTTAACAAAATTTCTCATAGTTAATTTGTTTGTTTCTAACAATTTTTTTTTGTCCAATGTTTTCTTCATTATGCCACTTGTTGGATTCTAGTAAGTCAAAATTCAAATATGAAATTGAATGAAAATGGTTATTTTGTGGTGAACGGATTCGTATATTTTGTGGATGTAAGTAGGATAGTAAATGACTTTTGAATCAGATTCAAAGAATGTACAATGTAACTTATTAATGTGAAATCTAAATATTCCTCGGGTATTACCTATCCGTTAAAATATTTTCACCATTAACAGTTTGTACAAAAGAACTTTTAATTACAATCTTTATGAAAATATACTTACATATATATTTTCTTCATATGTAATCATGGATTTAATTAGTTAATACGATATTAATCTCATCTGATTTACGGTTAAAACTTAGAGTACATAACCTCTAAAATATTAGAGATTACATAATCATCATGTCGAACGAAGATCAATGATGTAGAACATCATATAGAACGATGATTATACTTCAGGTACAGAATGCGATGTTGAGGCATGTGATGTTGAAACTTGGGTTGTTGGTGGTACTGGTGTTGCTGGTGATGTTGTTGAAGCTGGTGCGTTTTGCACCATGTTTTCCAAGTTGATTACTCAAGAGCGAAGATCGTTGACTTCTTCGATTACTCTGGGATGATTGTCGGTAGGAACGAGCGAATGAATAAGGTTTAAAATCTGAGTTATGATATAGTCGTGGAGAGATACTCTGAAAATGAAAGTGAAGATGGTGTTTTGATCTGGTTCGCCGGTAAGTGCTTCAGGTTCTTCGCCAAGAGGTGAATTCGGTTGGTGGAAGGGATCGCCTTCTTCGCGTCTCCATTGACTAAGTAGACTACGAACCCGTCAGATGAATTGGGGATGGTTGATTGGTTGATTCATTCTGGTGACGCTGCCTCCAGAGCTTAGGTGAACATCCATGTCGGAATAGCTGTCAGGTTCTGAAGAACTTGAACTAGTGACGAGTCCCATTTCGTACTTTCGAATAGAGGATTTTTTTAATATGAAATGATTTTCGGCTATCGGATGGTATTCTAATTACATAGAATATCTATATATATATATATAGAACAAAAGATTTCGTAGATTACGGAGGAATTTACGGCATATGTCAGGAAAATCTACAGTAACAGATACGCTAGGATATGAATTATCAGATACGCTAAGATATGAATTTTGTTTATATACTATTCATGCAATCAATGCAGTAAGATGTGTCTAGACTAAGAATAATAAGCAGGTAATTTCCAACAAGAAATGATAAGCAAAACTTTTTGACATGCAGCTAAGGTCGAAGTCCAGACTCACTAATGCATCTTAACAACTATCAGTTAGACACACTAATGCAAGACCTGGTTCGCTAAGACCACCGCTCTGATACCAACTTAAAGGACCCATTCATACCGATTATAAACGATTCACAATAGTTGATTTCATTGCGAGGTACTTGACCTCTAAATGATACAATTTACAAACATTGCATTCGTTTTTAAAAGATAAACTTTCATCACATCGAAATTTGATGACCTGCATACCATTTCATAATATATACAACTATAAATGACTTAATAATATTCTTGATGAACTCAACGACTCAGATGCAACGTCTTTTGAAATATGTCATGAATGACTCCAAGTAATATCTCTAAAATGAGCAAATGCACAGCGGAAGATTTCTTTCATACCTGAGAATAAACATGCTTTCAAGTGTCAACCAAAAGGTTGGTGAGTTCATTAGTTTATCATAAACATTCATTTCTATCATTTTAATAGACCACAAGATTTCATATATTTAATTGTACACGTAACCCGAGTACAAAATAATACGCGTAATCCGCGAATTAAAAATCATTCATATGGTGAACGCTCGATAACCGACTTACCTTTAATGCATAAAATATCCCCAAACAGAACCTCACGTCTGTATAATAATAATAATATCGAAGTACTAAAGCATCCGTACCCCGGATGAGACTTGTCGAGGTCCATAGATCTATCTTTAGGATTCGCGTCAATTAGGGGCCATACCCGTTTCCTAATTATTAGGTTACCAAGCTAAAAAGGGGTGATATTCAATATTCATAATCCAGCCATAGAATGTAGTTTTTGATCACTTGTGTCTATTTCGTAAAACATTAATAAAATCGGCGCATGTATTCTCAGTCCCAAAAATATATATAAAAAGGGAGTAATGAAACTCACAATATTGTATTTTGTAGTAAAAATACATATGACGACATTGAACAAGTGTAGGGTTGGCCTTGGATTCACGAACCTATATCATTTATATATATATATTAAAGCATATACTTGTAATTGAACAATTATATATATATTGTTGTTAGTGTTATAATTTTTTTTTATATTAATAATTTATATACTTCATTATTCATATATATTCGTTTTTTATATATAAAAATATAAATTTTGTTATGTTATATGTATTAAATATTTTATATATATTTTATTTGTTTATTAAAATAGTAATTATAATAATACTAAAATAATATTATTAGTGATTAAAATAATAGTAATGATAATACTAGTATTAATAATAATGATAATAATATAACTGATAATATTATTGATAATTTTTAATATTAAATCTTATAATAGTAATAATAACAGTAGTTTTTAATAAAATGGAAAGTTTAATAATATTGTTAATGAAAATAATAATTTTGATAATAATACATAATACTTAACAATAACAATTGTTATAGAAATTTTATTACTAATGATAATATTAATAATAATACTTATTTTAATCCTAATAATTCTAATATTTATGAAATGATACCAATACTAATATTTATAATAACTCATATTACTTTCATACTAATAATAATAATAATAATAAAATTAATCCTAATCATAATAATGATAATGTTAATATAAATCATACTAATGATATTAGTAATAATATTATAATAATAGTAATACTTCTATTAATATTAATAACAATAATAATAATACTAAGTTTAAATACTTAGAAATGATAATAATATTACTAATAACAATATTAATAATAATTATTATTACTATAATCATAATAATAATTGATAAGTAATAATAATAATAAAAATTATAATACTAATAATAATAACAACAACAATAATAATAATAATAATAATAATAATAATAATAATAATAATAATAATAATAATAATAATAATAATAATAATAATAATAATAATAATAATAATAGAAATTTTTGAAATCAAAAACTACCTCAAAGGTGCTTAAAAAAAATAGTTGCCACCAGCAAGGATTGAACCCGAGACCTCTAGATCACCAACATCACACTTTAACCGTCTATCTATTTCTGTTTTCCCTGATTTAATCTATTCTCTCTTATATATAACCCGTATATATTTGTACTTATATTTCTTCTCCATTATCATCAAGACAATCGACCATAGATCAAACCCAATCTCAACCCAATTAATTTAAACATATTTAGCATATAATTAATCATTGCTAACTGATTCAATTAATAGAAAATGAAAAGGAATTAAAATAAAAAAATGCCTACTGTTGAAACTCGAACATAAACAAGAACTCAAACATCAAATTCGAATTCTAGGGCATTTTAGACCACGATCATAACATGAAAAAGGTGTTAAATCATTATTAGAAACTTTATGAATCGTTAATTTAACTTAAAACGTAAAAAAAAAAATTGAATTTCTTGATGAACCACTCGTTTGACTTTTTGAAAAATAAGTTTGACTTTAAAATTTGAATTCAATACGAAAATTTGAGAATTGAAACTCTGCAAGTAGTTTGAAACAGAGATTTCAAACATAACTGCATTTAAGAATTTTGACAATTGATTCGATTTCGAGCTTTTTGAAAAATTAAAGTAAGAACAGGGCAGCACCTGGTTCTTCGATTTTCCTTATTTAATTTCAAAAGAAAAATAATTGTAATGGTTTCTAGTTGATAACGATAGTGTTTATATGAATATCTTAATCCTCATGAGTGTGTAAATCGTTGGACTATATAGCCAATTGGTCGACCAGAAGTATCCATCAGATATTGAAAATAAATAAAATAAAATAAAATGGCGTACGATTCCTAACTAATTTTGGATATTGCTGTAATGATGGAATCTGATTAGTACGAATTTTATAAATCAAGAACAGTTATGAAAGTAACGTGAAACGGTTTCTGAATATTTCTTGGTCGTTTATATATATATATAGAAATAATTCTATTAATTAATAATCACAATTATATTTAATAATAATCAAAATTAATAATAATATTAATAATAATACTAATAATAATATTAATAAGAGTATTAACAATAATAATCATGATAAAAAAAATAATAACAAAAATGATAATGATAATATTTGTGGTGATTCCAAATAATATTAGTTATATTAATACTATTAATGATAATAATAATATCCATAATAATGATATAACAACTTATACATATTATATATATATATATATATATATATATATATATATATATATATATATATATATACATACATACATACATACATACATACATACATACATACATATATATTAATAATACAATTAATAATATTAATAATAATATTAATAATAATAATGAGAGTAGTACTAACTATATTGATATAACAAATTATGCTTATCAAATCTCATATATATATATATATATATATATATATATATATATATATATATATATATATATATATATATATATATATATATATATATATATATATATATACTAGATATTAAATTAATAATGCTGGTATTAATATTAAGAATAAAAGTAATATAATAACTATATCTTAACTTGTGATTTAGTTTAGTATAATAATATTACATTTTATTAATTATGTAATACTTATACTATATAATAACTTTTTTGAATATTTAATATTTATATATATTATATTTATATTACTACATTCATATAGTATTAATTGTGTACAGAATTCATATATATATCTATATATATTTATTTTCACACAATAGTTCGTGAATCGTCGACAACAGTCGAAGGGTAATTGAATAAATGAAAACACTTCAAAAATTTTGAGATTCAACTTTACAAACTTTACTTATCGTGTCGGAAACATATAAAGATTAAGTTTAAATTTGGTCGAAAATTTCCGGGTCGTCACAAAAATTATTATTATCATTAGTAAATATAAATATTGTAATTATTATAATTAATATTATTATTATCACAAAATAATACAACTTTTACTCATTATTATTATTAATATTATTTTATCAAATAAATATGTGATACAAAGATATTTTTATCACACGTAATATAATCACATTTATAATACATACCACTATATTTTTATGATATTAAGTGAGCTTTATAAATTTTATTACTTAAGATATATAGAAGTATATTTTTATCACATATAATTTTTAATATAAATTTTTTATTAATAAATGACTTGTATTATTTACTCTAATAAAATCTGATAAATATATATTATATATATAAAACGACTATATTTAAGTTATATTATAAACATGTATAAATTTTGGAATTCATTTTTGGATTAGATGACTTTTGTTGACTTTTTCATGATAATCTCGAGCATTAGGATTGTGATACACTACGACTTGACTTAAATTGTTAGACTGATATTAACCAACATATAAATATATATATACCTAATATAGGTTCGTGAATCCGAGGCCAACCCTACACTTATTCAATGCCGTCATATGTATTTTTACTACAAAATACAGTATTATGAGTTTCATTTGCTCCCTTTTAAATGCTTTTACAATATATATTTTTGGGACTGAGAATACATGCGCTGTTTTATAAATGTTTTACAAAATAGACACAAGTAATCGAAACTACATTCTATGGTTGGATTATCGAAATCGAATATGCCCGTTTTTAGCTTGGTAGCCTAAGAATTAGGGAAATGGCCCCTAATTGACGCGAATCCTAAAGATAGATCTATGGACCTTGACAAGTCCCATTCGGGTTACGAATGCTTTAGTACTTCGATTTATCATATCCGATGAGAGTCCCAGAATGATGGGGATATTCTAATGCATCATGTTAGTTCGGTTATCAAGCGTTCACCATATGAATGATTTTTTATCTCTATGCAGTGTGAAATGCCTGATATGAGATGATGTTTATGAGAAATGGAAATGAAAATCTTGTGGTCTATTAAAATGATGAAAATGAATGTTTATAATAAACTAATGAACTCACCAACCTTTTGGTTGACACTTGAAAGCATGTCTATTCTCAGGTATTAAAGAAATCTTTCGATGTGCATTTGCTCATTTTAAATATATTACTTGGAGTCATTCATGGCATATTTCAAAGACGTTGCATTCAAATCGTTAAGTTCATTAAAGATTATGATTAAGCAAATGACAGATTAGGTCATTTATAGTTGGATATTATGAAATGGTATGCATGCCTATCAACTTTCGATGAAATAAAAGTTTGTCTTTTAAAATGAATGCAATGTTTGTAAAATGTATCATATAGAGGTCAAATACCTCGCAATGTAATCATATGTTATTGTATTCGTCCTTATGGATTAGGACCGGTCGTCTCACCGGTAGCACTATAGCACGAGTGTTGAGGTGTGAACCACGAAGCGGGTATCGCCTCAACAAGAGTATGACTCGAGTTGTGATGTGAACCACAGAGCCGGTAGCATCAAAGTGTGAACCACGGAACCGGTAGCACTATAAAATGAGATGTGAACCACGGAGCCGGTAACATCGAAGTGTGAACCACGGAGCCGGTAACACTATAAAATGAGGTGTGAACCACGGAGCCAGTAGCACCGAAGTGTGAACCACGGAGCCGGTAGCACTATAAAAGATTATGACTCGAATGCATAGTGACGTGAACCACGGAGCCGGTAGCACCATGATGCGTGTATGGTTAACCATATAGTTTGTGTTTGTATTGTAGTGTAGCATATTATATTTTAGAGTATATGCTATTGTTTATGCTAGTTGCAGTAATGGAGGTTATTAGCTTTATACTTGGAATTCGTATGCTAATATTATATTGCTAGCATGTTTGCGGTATGTGAATAGGTGGTTGCAAGTAGGTATATTATATATGCATGTGTATACTTATTGCACTCACTAAGCGTTAGCTTACCCCTCTCGTTGCTTACCTTTTTTACAGGTATTGTGTTATGAAGCTAGCTAGTTGTTAGACTAGTTGCGTAGGAGCGCTTGGGCTCGATGGGGTAGCTTTTGGTTATGCGGACGCGGATTGGGGATTTGGTAGTCCCCGAGATTATGCTCTTGGTATTGGGTTAGGTTATAGAGTCCTAACTCGTCTAAATGTAAATTGGGATAGAAACTCGTATTTTGTACTTAATGGTAATTAGGGCATATGTGGGCCCGGTGTCGTAAAACTTGTTTTGTTTTTGGAACTTGTTAGTTTTAACTATAATACTGTGTTGTGAAAAGCGTGTAGCCTAAAAGTGTCGGGAAGTGGGTGATCTTTAATCAAAATTTGGAAAATTCGGACAGAGGCTGTCAGGCCTTATACGCGCCGCGCACATAAGGGGCTGCGCGCCGCGCACCCCTGCTGTATAAAAAAAATTTCTGTTTACGGTTGGATAACTGGTTGGGTCGTTACAAGGGAGTTTGTTCTGCTTGGCGCGCCATATAAAGATTTCAATCTTTTAAGGGAGTAGAGGATTGATGGATGTAGGATCAGAAGCATGACGAGAGGACTAGAATAAATCATTGAGTAAACACATGAGAGACTTGGAGGAAAAGAGTCTGTTATTAGAGTAAAGCCAAGACCATTCATCTGCTTGTTTTTCTGATGGGGAATACGTAATCAGTTTGCACAGGAGATTTTCCAGATCGGTAGCAGTACGCCATTTAGGCTGTGAAGTCCAAGCCCAGTTGTAGTTGTAGAATTAACAGACCATGAAACACGATCAGCTACTGAAGCATGCACATCAGATTCCAGACGAAAGAGCCTTGAGAATGTGTCTTTTAAAGGAGCATAGCCACACCATTTGTCGATCCACAATTCAGTGTCGAGGCCTTTACCTATAACTTTAACAAACACATTAGAAATATCGCACCCTAACTTGTTTAGGGTGGGTTCGATATTAATAATGTTAAACCAACATCTACCCGTAAATTTTTTAAGATTAATGGCCGACGAAGAGTTGATACAACACAACCCACCATTATTACCGTAAATGCTTTTAATGACTCGAGACCAAAAAGAATTTTTACAATTAAGAAATCTACACCATCACTTAAGAAGTAACGCGTAGCTTTTAAATTTTAAAGAACCAACGTTTAGTCCACCCGAATCATAAGGTAACAAGATTTTGTCCCAATTTACCCAAGCCATTTTTATATGTTCGGTAGACCCACCCCAAAAGAAATCACGACGCATACCTTCTAAATCATGGATGACTGTTACAAGATAGAACCCATAAAGATTACTTTATTATTTATGCATATTTATAGTGTCCATTAGAAACCCTAATGGTAAAACCCTAATGGACCAAGCCCACAAACGTACTTGTGCCTAACTATCTAATCCGTCTAACACTCCCCCGTAGTCCGAGTGGCAAAATCGCGAAAGCTCGGACTGAAAGCAATCACTACATAAATAAAAGATAACCTTTTTTTCTCTTATTTGTTGCACCGAATAGATTGATAATCGTTGATTAGTTGCGTTGCTTGACTGCGTTTCCTTTTCCCTAACGTTTTTATTTTTACGTCATGGCTTGCTTGCTTTGCTTAAGGATTGAGCAGAACTTGGGCATAGCACTTTTATCGTCGATAAAATCTTCTTCAACACTGTAAAAAAGAAAATATTTTTTGTTTCTTTTTTTTTTCGAGGTTTGGAACCTAGTGAAGCTAGACGGCTCAGCCCACGCCGATTATGATCGAAAAAAAAATATATTACGAACAAAATTATGTTGTATAAAAATAAGAAAAAGATAGAAAAATAAAAGAAGGAGACGGTGTTTTTTTTTTTTTTTTTAATAATTTGGATAGAGCTCATGATCTTATTTGATTCGAAGACCATATATTTTGTCATTGGCTTATTGCAAAGGCATAAAAACAGGGAATAGAAAAAAATAGAAACAAAGGATAGGTGTTGTTTGTGACAGCGAAATAAGGGTTAAATAGGATTTTTTTTTTTTTTTTTTTTTTTTTAATGAAGATCGAGAGACAAGAGATTGGTACTTCTTCATTGGCCGTTTGTTTTAGTGGGACGGTGCATGTCTAATCAGAGGTAAAGAGCAACCAGAATATGAAGAAAGATATACGGCGAAATAAAAAAAAAAAAAGAAAGATATACGGTGGTGGTGAAGGAAGTGGTTCCACCAGGATCATATGGCTACGACTGTAATACCATGTTAAATGATAGAATCCATAAAAATTACTTTATTATTTATGTATATTTATAGTTTACATTAGAAACCCTAATGCTAAAACCCTAATGGACCAAGTCACAAACGAACTTGGGTCTAACTATCTAATCCGTTTAACAATGACCCGCGAAGGGCTTTGAAAAGTGAGAAGTAATAGAGAAGAAGACTACTCAAAACCGATTTGATTAGTGTGAGTCTTCCCCCAAAAGAGGTGGTTTTGGCTTTCCAATCCGTTAAACGCTTCTTGAATTTATTGAAAATCGATGTCCAATTGTAATGGAGTTTGAGATTACATAAACATCTCTAAGAACGTAAAAAATCCATGACTTCTTTTCGTCATTAAAGCTCTGCATTTACTTTTCTTTATCATTATGAGATATGTGCAATAAATTTGTAAGTCTAAAAATTAATGAACATGTGAGTTTTCTTTTTTTTGAAAAGCAACCATTTTATTAACTAATACGCAACGTTACATCTCGAAAGGTTCAATGTTAACCAACAAGCCGTTAAGCTAACATGAAAACATATTACATTACATGAACATTTAAGAAACTAGAGATATAGGATTATGTAGCCAAGAGTGTCAATCGATATGTGTTGACTTGCATCTTTTCGCGATCTACTAGAAAGATTTACTTTGTATCTCACATAGTGTGAAATGTCCCGTTCATATTGATTATAAACGTTCCATATTAATTGATTTCGTCGCGAGGTTTTGACCTCTATATGAGACGTTTTTCAAAGACCGCATTCATTTTTAAAACAATCATAACCTTTATTTTATCAATAAAGGTTTTAAAAACATTACGCAGATTATCAAATAATGATAATCTAAAATATACTGTTTACACACGACCATTACATAATGGTTTACAATAGAAATATATTACATCGACATATGTTTCTTGAATGCAGTTTTTACACAATATCATACAAAAATGGACTCCAAATCTTGTCCTTATTTTAGTATGCAACAACGGAAGCTCTTAGTATTCACCTGAGAATAAACATGCTTTAAACGTCAACAAAAATGTTGGTGAATTATAGGTTTAACATATATATATATATATATATCAAATTGTAATAATAGACCACAAGATTTCATATTTCAATACACATCCCATACATAGAGATAAAAATCATTCATATGGTGAACACCTGGTAACCGACATTAACAAGATGCATATATAAGAATATCCCCATCATTTCGGGACACCCTTCGGATATGATATAAATTTCAAAGTACTAAAGCATTCGGTACTTTGGATGGGGTTTGTTAGACCCAATAGATCTATCTTTAGGATTCGCGTCAATTAGGGTGTCTGTTCCCTAATTCTTAGATTACCAGACTTAATAAAAAGGGGCATATTCGATTTCGATAATTCAACCATAGAATGTAGTTTCACGTACTTGTGTCTATTTTGTAAATCATTTATAAAACCTGCATGTATTCTCATCCCAAAAATATTAGATTTTAAAAGTGGGACTATAACTCACTTTCACAGATATTTCCTTCCTCGGAAATAAGACTTAGCCACGGATCGATTCACGAACCTATACAAATATGTACATATATATCAAAGTATGATCAAAATATAATTACAATCATTTTTATTATGTTTTAAAGATTTGAGTGTATTAAGTCAGCTGTCCTCGTTAGTAACCTACAACTAGTTGTCCACAGTTAGATGTACAGAAATAAATCGATATATATTATCTTGAATTAATCCATGACCCAGTGTATACACGTCTCAGGCTAGATCACAACTCAAAGTATATATATTTTTGGAATCAACCTCAACCCTGTATAGTTAACTCCAACATTACTGCATATAGAGTGTCTATGGTTATTCCAAATAATATATATACATGGGTCGATATGATATGTCAAAACATTTGCATACGTGTCTATGGTATCCCAAGATTACATAATATATTAGAATACATGTATAATACAATATAAGTTAGCTAGGATATGATTTGTATAGATTTGTTAAACATTTCCCGTAGCTAAAAAGATCAAAAATATCCAATCTTGTTTTACCCATAACTTCTTCATTTTAAATCCGTTTTTAGTGAATCAAATGGCTATGGTTTCATATTGAACTCTATCTTATGAATCTAAACAGAAAAAGTATAGGTTTATAGTTGAAAATATAAGTTACAAGTCATTTTTGTAAAGGTAGTCATTTCAGTCGAAAGAACGACGTCTAGATGACCATTTTAGAAAACATACTTCCACTTTGAGTTTAACCTTGATTTTTGGATATAGTTTCATGTTCATATGAAAAATAATTTTTCCAGAAGAACAACTTTTAAATCAAAGTTTATCATAGTTTTTAATTATCCAAACCAAAACAGCCCCCGGTTTCACTACGACGGCGTATATCCGATTTTATGGTGTTCATCGTGTTTCCAGGTTTTAAATCATTAAGTTAGCATATCATAAAGATATATAACATGTGTTTAGTTGATTTTAAAAGTCAAGTTAGAAGGATTAACTTTTGTTTGCGAACAAGTTTAGAATTAACTAAACTATGTTCTAGTGATTACAAGTTTAAACCTTCGAATAAGATAGCTTTATATGTATGAATCGAATGAAGTTATGAACATCATTACTACCTCAAGTTTTCTGAATAAAACTACTGGAAATGAGAAAAAATAGATCTAGCTTCAAAGGATCCTTGGATGGCTTGAAAGTTCTTGAAACAGAATCATGACACGAAAATAGTTCAAGTAAGATTTTCACTCGAAATAAGATTGTTATAGTTGTAGAAATTGAATCAAAGTTTGAATATGAATATTACCTTGAATTAGAAAGATAACCTACTGTAAATAACAAAGGTTCCTTGATCTTAGATGATTACTTGGAATGGATTAGAAAGCTTGGAAGTAGACTTGCAAACTTGGAAGTGTTCTTGATTTTTATGAAACTATACTTATGGAATTTATGAAGAACACTTAGAACTTGAAGATGGAACTTGAGAGAGATCAATTAGATGAAGAAAATTGAAGAATGAAAGTGTTTGTAGGTGTTTTTGGTCGTTGGTATATGGATTAGATATAAAGGATATGTAATTTTGTTTTCATGTAAATAAGTCATGAATGATTACTCATATTTTTGTAATTTTATGAGATATTTCATGCTAGTTGCCAAATGATGGTTCCCACATGTGTTAGGTGAATCACATGGGCTGCTAAGAGCTGATCATTGGAGTGTATATACTAATAGTACATACATCTAAAAGCTGTGTATTGTACGAGTACGAATACGTGTGCATACGAGTAGAATTGTTGATGAAACTGAACGAGGATGTAATTGTAAGCATTTTTGTTAATTAGAAGTATTTTGATAAGTGTCTTGAAGTCTTTCAAAAGTGTATGAATACATATTAAAACACTACATGTATATACATTTTAACTGAGTCGTTAAGTCATCGTTAGTCGTTACATGTAAATGTTGTTTTGAAACCTTTAGGTTAACGATCTTGTTAAATGTTGTTAACCCATTGTTTATTATATCAAATGAGATGTTAAATTGTTACATTATCATGATATTATGATATATAATATATCTTAGTATGATATATATACAGTTAAATATCGTTACAACGATAATCGTTACATATATGTCTCGTTTCGAAATCATTAAGTTAGTACTCTTATTTTTACATAAGTAGTTCATTGTTAATACACTTAATGATATATTTACTTATCATTTAACATAATTAACCAAGTATATCAATATCTTAATATGATTCATATATACCTAGTAAGACGTTATTATAACGATAATCGTTATATATATCGTTTTCGAGTTTCTTAATTTAATAGTCTCATTTTTATGTATATAACTCATTGTTAAAATACCTAATGAGATACTTACTTATAATAAAATCATGTTAACTATATATATAACCATATATATGTCATCGTATAGTTTTTACAAGTTTTAACGTTCGTGAATCACCGGTCAACTTGGGTGGTCAATTGTCTATATGAAACCTATTTCAATTAATCAAGTCTTAACAAGTTTGATTGCTTAAAACATTGGAAACATTTAGTCATGTAAATATCAATCTCAATTAATATATATAAACATGAAAAAGTTCGGGTCACTACATAGTGCAACCGGAGAGGTCCAACATTTTTTGTTAAAGACCATTTGGTTTCGGTTCCACCATATGAGATAGCAACTAGACCAAAGAACCGCTTGCCAAATCTTGAAACTCGGATCAGTCATCGACACGTTTGAAACTCCTTGAAGAATCTCACATAAACTTGCCGAAGAGAAAATATTAAACCCCACCATTTAAATACTTTTTCCCAAACCTCGAATGCATGTTTACAAAAGAGTAAGGCATGGTCAATTGATTCCACCCCGTCGTCGCAAAGAGGGCAACGAACCGATTGGGGGTCAATCCCACGTTTATCAAGCTCGATTAGAGTTGGAATGCATTTTCTTCTCGACCTCCAAACAAAGAGTTCAACCTTCTTTGGGACCAAATTATTTCTCAATGATTCAATCACATTGGGACCAACACTTAGCAACTTTGAATCAATTAAGGAAGTGAGTCTTTTTGTTGAGAAATGCCCATTGCTCGAGCCATCCCATCACCAAGAGTCACTTTTATCCATAACTAAAACACAATCCCGAAGCACTGTTGTTAGACCCACAAGCTCAGCCTCTGTACGGCTTCTTGGAAACCGCACCCAATCCCAATTTCCTTCCCACATTGACCCATTCCATACCCATCGATCCGCAACTGATGCATTAGGCTTTGACTCTAAATTGAATAACCTCTTAAATCTGCTACAAAAAGGCGTGTCACCTACCCATGTATCGAGCCAAAATGAAGTACTCGATCCATTACCCATGATCTTGCCGAAAGATTTTGAAAAAGGAACACCAATATCGTCAATCTTTGCACCTACTTTGATTATATTCACCCAAGTAGAATTATAAGTAGTACACGAAAATTTATCAAAATAACCCAACCCCCCCCCCCCCCCCGCGAAGACCCATAAATGCTCGAGATGACTTTGACCCACAAGAAAGTGGGTTCGGTTTTGAACCTCCACCACCACTTGCCAATCAAAGCTAAATTTTTGCTATTCAAGGAACCCAAATTTTGACCCCCATCCCCATAAGGTAGTAGTACCTCATCCCACTTTACCCAAGCAATTTTTTTATCTTTTCCCGACCCGCCCAAAAAAAAATGTTTCACACTTTCGAGTTTATTTATCACACAAGGCGGGGCACGGTAGAGTGAGAAGAAGTACAACGGAAGACTATTAAGCATCGTGTAAGTAACTAGAGGGGGGTGAATAGTTACTTGATACGTTTTTAACACTTTTTCGATTGATAACCAAATTCGATTAACTTTGATCAACCAATTCAACTCAAACTTGATGTGTGTAGTGTATATGTTCAAAATGATAAATGAAGTAGTGTAAAGAACATAGACACAAGGATTTATAGTGGTTCGGGTGGATGTTAACTAATCCACCTTAATCCACTCCCCGATTACACTAATCGGGATTTGTTGTTTCACTAAGCACTTTTCTCCAAACCCGGTGGAGATCCGATTTACAAGTCTTCAACTTTTTTGGTAGACAACAAACCTAATTTTTTTATCCCTTTAAAAGATCAACTCCAACCTAGATCAACTTGTCTTCACCTTGGACAAGTATTAATCTCAAAATAAGATTATGTAACAGACTGAAACCCGGGCTAGTTGTAAGTTGTCTATTTTTGCCCTTAGGGTTTGTGCTTAGTCTTAAGTGCTTTTATTTTAATTAGTGTTTTATTATATTTTTGTTGTGACCAGTTTGTGACAAGGGTCCCAGAACAGGTTTGTTTATTTTAATTGGACCTCGTTTGGGTTACCTAATCTTGTGCGAAAGATATCAAATAACTGGTAAATACCCGTGTGTGATGGGGTATTGTGTTTTAACACAAATAAGAGCTGGTGACCAGCTCCCTTTTTGAAGTTTCCTGATTTTTTATTTCACTCTCTCACACTAAACCTAACCTCACCATCTCAAACCCTAAATCATTTGATCTCGAATTGAAGCTTGATTTTGGTGTCAAAACATTCCTTGTGCCATTGTGATTCTAACAAGGTAAGGTTTATAAGATTTCATGATCAAATCTGTGATTAAATGGGGTTTTAAGTTAGTTTTTGTTAAAATGGGGTTTTGTGTCAAATTGGTAGAAATTGATGTTGTTTGTGTTTGAATGTTGTGGGTTTATGTTCCAAAAAGTTTAGTGTACGAGTTGTGTTCAGTTTTGAGGTCAAAAACGTGTCCAAAGTCGAGATTTGGTGATTTTGGGTTGAAACCCGTCACTTTGTTGCTGTTGCAGCTGATGAACTACCTTCGGCCGATGGTCGTTGACCATCGACCGATGGTCGTTGACCATCGACCGATGGTGAGGGACGATCGGCCGGTGGACAGGACCATCGACCGATGGTGTATGACTTCCGACCAGCTGATGTAATTTTGACGATCGGCCGATTGGGGGAGACCATCGACCGATGGTGTGTTGACGATCGTCCGATGGATGGGACCATCGACCGATGGTCTTAGGCAGTGAAATTTTTACTAAGTGTTGAATTATAGCTGTTATGCTGTCCGTGTGTTTTATGATTTTCAGGATGTAAATTCTGGAAATGCACAAGTGTTAAACATGAAAATTTTAGCGGACACATTTTTTTACTTCATTTGCTATAATGCGCTGTCAGTATGTCTAACCTTGATGGGAACACTATTCTAACTTGATTTTTGTTGTTCTCAGGAGATAAGGACAAGGAGGAAGCTCAGAAATAATAACTGAGCAATTGCTGGTAATTGGTGAGTGGGTCCATCTCCGGATAGAGTTTAAGTAGCATATCATGCTACTGTGGTTGACTCTTTTACCATGCATAGTGTATAAATTTCCATGTTAGAATAATATAGTATGCCTGATGTTGTATGTGAATTATGTGTACACTGTGTGACTGGCACCAGTCAGGCCTAGACCGTGCTTAGGTGAGGTTAGAGTCCGTATAAGGTCAACCGTGCCTAGGGGAGGTTGGGTCCATAGGCTACTAATTGTGAAGTATAGTGTGAACGATGCACCCCCTGTATCTGGATAACTATACTGTGAAATTGAGTAGCAGGGACTATCGGTAGACTCAGGCCCGATCAGCTGGGAGTCGTGTGCTCGTACAAGCCGCCGATCCTCGTATTGTCTTATTGTTTGCTAGTCGGTAGTTAGCAAGTGTTGTTGTTAGTATATAGCTTGTGTGTGGCTTTAGCTATATCTGTTAGATAGATTCCATTCACTTAGCGGTGCGCTAATCCCCCACATATTCTTCCCTTGCAGGTTTAGGTACTGCTAGTCGGGATGGGTGCTGTTGCAGAAGACATGTTTGACAACCCAACTCTGATGTGGACTTTTGTATAAATAATGTTTTGTAATAACATAACACCGTTGTGTAAACTTAAACTTAATTACTCAGATTAATGTAATGACGTGACTTATATTGTGTTTGTTAATAAAGTCTTCCGCTGTGTTTAAAAAAAATGGTCGGTGTTACAGATTAATCAACTTCCTAAGTCCCTTTAAGGAAGTAGATCACTAAGCTAGCCTATGCTTCTACTAATTGAAGTTACAAGACTTATACACTTTGTAATGATGATCCTAAGACAATACTAGGACATACATTACACTAAGTAAACTCACAAGATTAATGATTTTGATTAGTAAGTTTACAACAACCAAATTCTATATCTATAAGATCATAGAATCTTCTCTTGCTTGATCACATTTGAGTAGTAGTTAAAGCTCTTGTGATCTCTGGAAATAAGTCTTTGAAATATGCAAGAGGGTCAGGTTCAAATGCTCTTTAATGCTTGCTTTTTATAATGGGATTCAAAAAGTAGCTGTTGACACACAGTTGCCTACACGGTCGACCGTGGTTCGACCTTGCGTGCTCCAGTCTAAATTTAGTATCCGTTGTATAGCCGTTTGACTCAAATTTGAACACCACATTTTGGCACATTTACTCCTTCTAGCACCTGCAAAAGAAACCAAACATCATATACAAGTACTATATGCATTAAGTGTGTGAGATTTGGTCTTATTGCATGAAAGTGACATAACACTCCATTAGTGGTAAACCCAACATTCTTGGAGAAGTGTCTTGATTGATATTTTGGGAAATCTCAGTTTGGTCAAGACTTAGTTAGTCACTTTAATGCATTTGGTTCAATTCTAAAGACTAGTCAATGTGTCATTAACTTCCTAGTTTCAATTAATAACAAATCATGTTCCATTTGGGTTTAGGTAGAGATCAATTTAATGATATCTTTAAGAGATAATCATGAAGTATCTAGAGACATCAAAGTTAAATCATTCTTGAATAAGCAATCACACTTAGTTACTTAGACCAAATAGACAATTGACTATAATTTCATTGTGAACCATTTTACACTTAATTTGTTGGAGTAGACTAGTTACTTGAATCCTAACTAGTAAGCACATAGCAAGCATGTTAATCAAGTTGATAAATTTATGAGTATTAAACATATTAGCAAGTAGCAAGTAATACTCACACATAGCAAGAGATAGTTACTATAAGATCAGTCATATAGATATTTGCACAACTTGTAATTTAAGCTTTTAGCAAGCTTACTTGCAATATAACATATTGCATGATTAATGTGTAAGCACACATTAATGTCCAACACATGCACAAGGTAAGAGCAATCTCTAGTTGGGACTTGGTGACCATCCTAAAATGTATCTAAGTGTATTTTAGGATTACAAGTCTTTACTAGTTACACTTGAGTGCATTGTTCCTCATTTACCCTTAATTAATCACTAAGTCATTTTGAATATCAATTATTGTTCTAGTGACATTGGCTTAAGTGTGTTGGTACTTGATGATCATACTAAAGATGTCTAGATAAGATTTAAGATCACAAGTTATTATTTAACACTTATGTGTTAAGCCTAATCTTGGTTAATTTGTCATTAAGATGTCATTAGGCATAATTAACCACATTTAGTGTTTTTATGACCAAAACTCAATTGAGTATGGAGAAGGCATCTATTCTAAGCATGTTGAGAAAGGTTTTATGAATTATAGATGTGAGAAACTAGTCAAACTTTATTTGGTCAAAATTGGTAACAGAGAAAACTGCGGTCGCACTGCGGTTGACCGTGGTGGCGACCGTGCAACTTGTTTTCACAAAACTGTGTTTCAATTCAGTTTGTGGTTCTACGGCTGGCTGTGCGGTCGACCGTACCTTGACCGTGTATTTAGCTGATCTTTTAATTTCATTCTTTAAGCTATGTTCGACTTGGTCATTTGCAAGACAAAGTATGGATTAGTGACCTTGTGTGTTTTATGTTAAGATGTCAGTCATCACTTATGCATATGTATGTGTCATCATCAAAACATATTCTTTGGTTAATCATACTTAAGTTTGTCGTTTAGTTCATTAACCAACATTCAACCAACATTCTCCCCCTTTTTGATGATGACAAATATACAAGTGATGAGGGACATTTTGCTATAAATACGCAAGTGTTAACAATCACTTGTATCTATCTTTCTCCCCCTTTGGTCGAAGTAGAAAGGTTAGCTCCCCCTAGAACTAAAGCTCGCCCTTAGAACAAAGCTCCCCCTTAAATTGTGCACGTTGTAAAAACATTTATTAAAACATAACAAGCATACATTTTATTCAAAGCAAGCATGAAACATAGTTATGCATATATGAAAATATGCATGGAGGTACAACAATGACTTTTATCCTAATATTCTTGAAAGCAGCTCTTTATGGAATTAAGCATGGGTGATGATGCATTTGGTTCCTGAGGGAGATGTGAAGTTCAGTACGTTGAGATGCTTGAACAGAAGCATCAAGCGGCGACCATAGGGATAGGGTTGCATAGGATCTTGTTTAAGATCTTGGATCCAGGAAGCCATTATGTAGGCAAGATTTACTTGTATGGACTTGGTTAAGCACCACATGAGTCCAAGTTCAGTCATGGATACTTTATCATCATCTTCTTTTCTGAAGAATATGTTGTGACTTATGATCATTTTGCATGTCCCATACTCTGGTCGAATGTCATTGTCAAAAACTCCTTCTTGACAGAGAGTACTTAGTTTTAGTTCTGGATCAATGAAGAGTGAGGTTAGTGCTCTTCTTGGAATGAACTTGGGAAGGAGTTGTATATGATTTTTCGTATCATAGAGCTCAGCCCCTTTTGTTGGCACTCTAAGGATGTAGCCAAATAGCTTAAGTGTCATCACATGGTCTTGATCAAGCAGAGTGAATTTTACCCTTCGGTCAGAGGTAAATTCAAACTTTGAATAGAATTGCTTGACAAGCGAAGGAAATGTGTAGGTTTTAAGTGAAAGAAAAGATCCCCATCCAATTTTGTCAAACTCACTTTGAAGAGTAGGATAGTTATAGAACACTTCATGTTCTTCTTGGATGTGTCTTGAATCATCTTGAGTGTTATTCTTTTCATCACATCGAAGTTTGTTGAGAACTTTTATCATTTTGAGATTTGAGTGATGTTTGGAATTTGAGAAGATAAAGGGTTTTGAAGAGCTCATTACTTTGGGGTGCAAGATGTTCTTTGAGAATTCTCAATTTAAAGAATCTTGAGTAAAGGGTTTCCATCCATTTTGAGTAATTGTTTTGTTCAAGAATTTTAAAGTTGGAGTTAAATTTGATTGCTTTTGGATATTGTTTGTAAGATAGTGATATTGATTTGCTATTGGTGTGCATTTAATGAAACTTGCATGAATTGCAGTCAATCTGCGGTCGCAGTCAATCTGCGGTCACCCTCACGATCAGCCGTGCCTACGTTCGCAAGTTATCTGCAACACATTTTCAGGTATTTTAATCTTTCATATTTTTGAGTAAGATTAAGACATTACAGTATTCAAATGCATTATGTATACATTCAACCATAGACTCATAGCATAATCGTCTTACACATTCCACAACCTAATTGTTCTACTTCAGGAATTTCTTAGATTGACGCACTCGAATTTTTATCCTCCGTATCACTTGTCTTGCAAGTTAACTTCTTCATTACCCCTTTCATTATCTTCACGATTTTTGACTCCTTCTTGAGATTCTTGATTTGTTCCTTGTAGATTTTGTCCATCTTTGCCATCACTCTTAATTCTTAAATTTGTTCATCAACTTCTTCGTATTCACTGTCAGGTATCCCAGTATTTTCTCTACTGGTCCCTGCTTCATTTGTCGTTCTTTTTTGTTTTCGGGTGGTTACTTCTGAGGTTTTTGGTCCTTTGAATATGGCAAGTATAGGTTGATGGAAGTTATCACTTGTGACACCCAAATAATCAAACATTTTATTGAGATGTAGTCCGTAGGGCAATGAACGAGTGGTTTCCGTAATAGTTCCATTCATCCTTGATGCCATGAGATAGGCCATGTTTACTTTGATGTCATTTTCTAAGCACCACATCAGAGCAAATTGAGTGTCATGGACATTTGAGTGATTACCAGATTTGCAATAGATGTTGTGGATGATGATTTTGTTCCAGGTGTCATACTCATGACGAAGGTGTTTTCCTTGTACACCAGATTTCTCAATTTCAGCTCTTGGAGCATCATCCTTGCACAGTGTATCGATTAGAGGAGTTTTGTCTGAAATGAAGTCAGGAAGATTTGAAAGATCATGTTACCTATTGTAGAATTTTTCTCCCTCAGTGGGAACATCCAGCATGATCCCGAAATCCTTGAGTGAATAACGATAATTAACACCCAGAAGATTGAAGAATACTTCATCATTCACAAAATTGAATTTAGCATAAAATTCTTGAATGAGTGAGGGATGGATAGGACCGTTTAGAGTGAGAAAGGATTTCCATTTGAGTCTTTCAAACTGCCTTACCGGTTCAGGCATTTCAGTGTGAGCAACTCTTCCTTCAGCAATTTTTCTGTTTGTCAGAAATTCAACGTTGTAGGCAATTCTCTCTTTAAGATCAGATGGTGGATCATATGAGTCTTTTCTTTTTGCTACAACGGTCTTGCCATTTCCTCTCGCCATTTTCTACACAATGATACTTCAAATTAATTCAAAGTGTATAATTCAATTGTAGGCAACAAGTTTTGCAAACTTGAATTATCATTAATACTTAGATGTTTTGATGTTAATATTCTTCACATTTTCACTCTTCATTAGTGTCAATGAGTTTGCAACTAGATTACGATTTTCACAAAGTTCATATGTTTTCTAGACTTTTGAGATCATCATCAACACATGTTTTGACATCTAACATTATCACACTCAATTTGAAACAATGTTGTTTATATCATATGAACAATGTTTCTATGAAAATCTCACCTAGATGTATAATGAACCCTAGAATTGTCCAAAGTTAAATCAATGCATGGATATACTACAATTACTACTACAATCGTTTCTAAATTGTTCTTCAAGAACAATTTTGATTGTTTGCATCAATTTGAGTTTTGATTCATTCTAGTTAGGGTTTCTTCAAAACTTTAGTTCATCATACAAACACAATTGAATGCTAGGAAAGCAAGGGTTAATCATACCGAAAGTAGGAATTGAGATTGAAGGAATGAGCGTTCTTCTTCGTGCAGTCGATCTCCTCAGCTGTGTGCAATGTGCGTGTTTTTGAAGTGAGTGGGAGTGAAGTAAAAGTGAGGGTTTTATTTAATTTAAAAACAGAATCAGACCATGCACGTTTGAAGTACGGTCGATCGTGGTGTTAGCTGTGCAGGAATTTTCACACGTACAGGACAGGAGTCTGCGGTCGGGTATACGGTCAGCCGTGATGCTGCCGTGGATTCTTCTGATCACCAATTTCTTCACTTCTTCTTTCTTTGAGCGCGTTTTGACGATTCTTAGGTTTTATAGAATACTTGAGGACAAGTTTTCTTTTCCTAACATTGAATGATTACATCCTCCCGATGTTTAATCATCAATGACACATAATATAATATATATATATATATATATATATATATATATATATATATATATATATATATATATATATATATATATATATATATATATATATATATAATATATATATATATATTCAATCATAAACATAGTATACACAAAACGCATCAATCTAGTATTTAGCATGCAATACATAATTTCACATAAACACACAATCCTAATGCAAGTAAGCTTCCTTCACTAATCTTTTAAAATCATTTTTCAAAAACAATTTTGCATTTGTGAGAAAAACATTTCATTAATACAAAGTCTTTTTGAGAATGTTATTCTCATTAGCATTTTGATCATTGATTTTGATTGATTTTAAGATTACTCAATCCTTGACTTATCCCTACCATTGAATTGCTAGCTTGGTCCATTTTTTCCATGTTCTCAATTTTCCTAATAATAGATAATGGACTTTGATTACACGATTTGTGTTTGCTAGAGTCGTGACGCATATTCATTTCATGTTTACCTCTTGATGAATCACAAATAATCATTTTTTCAAAACAAAAAAAAAATTGAAAAGCAAGTAGAATTATATTAATCACGAAAGGTTACAATGGTAGTGCGTATGCTTACAAACAATCACGAAGAACTAAACAATATAAACGATACAAACAATATACCAAATTACAAAGGTTGTAATATAAATAACTAAGGATTATTAAACCAAGAGTGCCAATCCATCTTATGTTTTTTGTGCCTTCTTGAGATCTAATCGAAGGATAGAGTTTGAATTTTCATTAACAACGAGGGAATCGTCGAAGCCTTGTTCTTGAAAACTTTAGAATTCCTATTCTTCCAAACCAAGTAGCAAATAATCCAACAAACGGCTTGCCGAATGTTCCCAAGAAGATGTCTTCATACCCGAAAATACTCGAGCCGTAACCCCACCATTTGAGAACTTTGAGCCAAACCTCTTTAGCAAAATTACAAGTGAAGAGGATGTGTTCAACCGTCTCGATATCTCCATTTCAAACTGGACACCTCAAGCTATGTAAATCAATACCTCTTTTATCTAATTCAACCCGAACCGGAATCCGCCCCCTCCTAGCTCGCCATATAAAGACTTCAATTTTTTTTTTTTTGGAACTAGGCGGTTACGTAAAGATTCAACGTTGTTATTCTCCCTTCCCAATATTACACCGTCAATTATCTGTGATAATTTCTTAACTGTGAATCCATTTTGTGTGTCGAAGGTCCACTCCCAGCCGTCATCTTTATCTCGATCTAGAAAACATTGCTGAACCAGACTTTGTAATTCAATGAATTGAGCTGCAGTCCGGCCCATTAATTCCCTGGACCAGGCCCAACAGCCCGCTGTACCTTCATCCGAACCTGTAAGCCTATCTCGAACCGATGCATTTTTGTTACTCTCCAAGCGATACAATCTATTGTACTTGTTTTTGAGACAAGTATCCCCAACCCACAAGTCATCCAAAAAACGAGTATTCGCCCACATTCCCAATCTTGCGAGTGAACGAATTAGAGAAATTAATCCCTAAATCATCCACACTTTTTCCTGCATCACAAATAGAAGACCATAGACTCGCGTTTGAATTACGGGCAAGCCCGTCACCAAGCACAAGCCCACCATTAGAACCATAAATACTACGAATCACGGTGATCCACAAAGTGTTGGTTTCGGTTTTAAACCTCCACCACCACTTACAAAGAAGAGCAAGTTTTTTTGATTTAAGAGACATAATGTTTAAGCCTCCTTCTTCGTGAGGAAGAAGGATTGTATCCCATTTAACCCAAGACATTTTTGAATTAGAACCCGACCCGCCCCAAAAGAAATGACGTCTCACACTCTCTAAAATTTTTAGCACACAAGGAGGGGCCCGAAAAAGCGAGAAATAGTAAAGAGGCAAACTAGAGAGAGAACGGATTTAAAAAGAGTTAAACGACCACCAAAAGACACCGTTTTAGATCTCCATTCCGCTAACCGATTGTTGAATTTCTCAATAACTGGGGACCAATCATTCACTTTCTTCATCTTACTACCCACGGGAAGTCCCAAGTACATGAATGGAAGATTGCCCGCTTGATACGAACACCAAGTCGCAAGCTCCTCGACAATGTTATTATTAATACCCACACCGTAAAGATTACTTTTATGATAATTAACTTTTAAACCCGATGCCTTTTTGAAACACTCCAATAAGTACATTAGATTACGAACATTACGTCTACTCTATTCACCAAAGAAAATGGTGTCATCCGCGTATTGTAAATGAGAGACAACGACCTTATCTTTACCCACTTCCACACCTTTATACATACCTTTTTCGACCGCTAATTTGGTTAGAATATTAAGTCCTTCCGCCGCGATAATAAAAAGAAAAGGTGAGAGAGGGTCACCTTGTCTAACCCCCCTTTTCAAGTAAAATTCACGAGACGGGGAGCCGTTGATAAGAATCGAAATCGAAGCCGATTGTAAACATGAAGAGATCCACGTTCGCCATTTTACCCCGAAACCCATGCAACTCATGAAATCATTAAGACATTTCAAATTTATCGAGTCAAACGCCTTTTCGAAATCCACCTTAAAAATTAAACCGTGATTTTTGTTTCTCTTAAGATCATCAATGACTTCATTTGCCACTAGAACACCATCAAGAATGAATCTCCCACCAATAAAAGCACTTTGCTCCGAACCAATAAGACGTGGTACCACTTTCCTAATCCTAAGTGATAACATCTTCGCTATAATCTTATAGTAGCTACTAATAAGACTAATAGGATGATAATCACTAAAAGATAAAGGATCCGAATTTTTGGGGATAAGGGAAACAAACGAAGCATTGAACCCCCTGGAAAATTCGCCATAGACCCAAAACCAATTAATAGCTTCAATAAGGTCCCCTTTGATAATAGTCCAATATTTTTTAAAGAAGCCAAAATTAAAACCATCGGGCCCAGGAGCTTTGGAGCTCCCACAACATTTAATCGCTTGCCATATTTCTGTTTCGGTAAAAGGGATCTCGAGTTCTGCAGATTCAACATCTGAAATCGCTGCATATGACAGCCCTTCAAGTTCAGGCCTGTCCCCGACTACTTCGCTGAAAAGTTTTTCGAAATGATTAGCAGCCGATTCTTTGATATTCACAGGGTCCTCATGAAATGTCCCGTTCATATCGATTATAAACGTTTCATATTAATTGATCTCTTTGCGAGGTTTTAACCTCTATATGAGACGTTTTTCAAAGACTGCATTCGTTTTTAAAACAAACCATAACCTTTATTTTATCGACAAGATTAAAAGGACACCACCTAGATTATCAAGAAATGATAATCTAAAAATATCACACTTACACACTACCAATACATACTGGTTTACAATATTAATATGTTACAACAAAGTAATTCTCGAATGCAGTTTTAAACAATATTATACAAGCATGCTGACACCAAATCTTGTCCATATTTTAGCATGCAACAACGGAAGCTCTTAATAATCACCTGAGAATAAACATGCTTTGAATGTCAACAAAAATGTTGGTGAGTTATAGGTTTAACCTATATATTTATCAAATCGTAATAATAGACCACAAGATTTCATATTTCAATATACATCCCATACATAGAGATAAAAATCATTCATATGGTGAACACCTGGTAACCGACATTAATTAGATGCATATAAGAATATCCCCTATCATTCCGAAAAATCCTTCGGACATGATAAAAACGAATTCAAAGTACTAAAGCATCCGGTACTTTGGATGGGGTTCGTTAGGACCAATAGATCTATCTTTAGGATTCACGTTAATTAGTAGATCGGTTTACTAATTCTTAGGCTACCAAGCAAAATGGGCATATTCGGCTTCGATCATTCACGCATATAATGTAGTTTCAATTACTTGTGTCTATTTCGTAAAACATTTATAAAACTGCATGTATTCTCATCCCAAAAATATTAGATTTTAAAAGTGGGACTATAACTCACTTTCACAGATTTTTACTTCGTCGGGAAGTAAGACTTGGCCACTGGTCGATTCACGAACCTATAATAAATATGTACATATATATCAAAGTATGTTCAAAATAAATTTACAACATTTTTAATACGTTTTACTTTTTTAAGTTTATTAAGTCAGCTGTCCTCGTTAGTAACCTACAACTAGTTGTCCACAGTTAGATGTACAGAAATAAATCTATATATATTATCTTGAATCAATCCATGACCCAGTGTATACACGTCTCAGGCTAGATCACAACTCAAAGTATATATATTTTTGGAATCAACCTCAACCCTGTATAGCTAACTCAAATATTACTGCATATAGAGTGTCTATGGTTGTTCCAAATAATATATATACATGGTCGATATGATATGTCAAAACATTTGTATACGTGTCTATGGTATTCCAAGATTACATAATATATTAGAATACATGTACAATACAATATAAGTTAGCTAGGATATGATTAATATAGATTTGTTACAAGCAAAATTATCCAATCTTGTTTTACCCATAACTTCTTCGTTTTAAATCCGTTTTGAGTGACTCAAGTTGCTATGGTTTCATATTGAACTTAAGTTTATGAATCTAAATAGAAAAAGTATAAGTTTATAGTCAGAAATACAGGTTACAAGTCAATATTATAAGATGTAGTCATTTCAGTCGAAAGAACGACGTCTTGATGACCATTTTGAAAAACATACTTTCACTTTGAGTTTAACCATGATTTTTGGATATAGTTTCATGTTCATAAGAAAAATTATTTTCCCATAAGAACAACTTTTAAATCAAAGTTTATCATAGTTTTTAATTAACTAACCCAAAACAGCCCGCGGTGTTACTACGACGGCGTATATCCGGTTTTACGTTGTTTTTCTTGTTTTCAGGTTTTAAATCATTAAGTTAGCATATCATATAGATATAGAACATGTGTCTAGTTGATTTTAAAATTCAATTTAGAAGGATTAACTTTTGTTTGCGAACAAGTTTAGAATTAACTAAACTATGTTCTAGTGATTACAAGTTTAAACCTTCGAATAAGATAGTTTTATATATATGATTCGAATGATGTTATGAACATCATTACTACCTCAAGTTTTGTGGATAAACCTATTGGAAATGAGAAAAATAGATCTAGCTTCAAAGGATCCTTGGATGGCTTGAAAGTTCTTGAAGCAAAATCATGACACGAAAACAAGTTCAAGTAAGATTTTCACTCGAAATAAGATTGTTACAGTTATAGAAATTGAATCAAAGTTTGAATATGAGTACTACCTTGTATTAGAGAGATATCTTACTGTAAATAAGAAAGATTTCTTGAGGTTGGATGATCACTTGAAATGGATTTGCAAGATTGAAAGTAAGCTAGCAAACTTGGAAGTGTTGTTGGTGTGTTCTTGAGTAGTTGTTTTGTATCTTGGTTTATGTATGGATTTATGAACTAGATTGAGCTATATTTTGATGAAGATGATGAAGAACACTTAGAACAAAGGAAGAACACTTGAGAGAGAGTAATTTGATTCAAGAAAATTGCAAAGTGAATGTGTTTGTGGTACTCATCATTCACGTGAATATGGGGTAGTCATATAGGCTCCATTAGTTTGTAATTTTGTTAGATATTGTAACATCCAGCCTTTTTCCGTTTTCTTTTCCGTTATACTAATTTAAACTCCGTTATATGTTTATAACATCTCCCGTTAATACGCGTTTTAAAATATTCCGTTTAGGTATTTTCCGCACCCGACTACAAACTCGAGGGACTAAAATTGACACAGGGCAAACTAGTTGACTAGGTCACCTAGTCTACCCCAATCACCACCATTCAACCATATCTCTCTCTCTCTCTCTCTCTTTCTCTCTAGCAAGAACACACCCAATTTCCAAATTCATTCAATCATCATCTAAATTCGATCTAGGAGGCTTACAACAAAATAAATTACATATTCGTGATCCTCTCTTCATCCTCTTCGTTTTGGTACCAACTTCATCTCGTTTGGGTAACATTTCTAAAACACTAGTTTTCTTTAAATTTGTGTTCTTGACTTAAAAGTATGTTAATTAGTGTCTATGGCTCATTGTGATGTCGTGTATGTAATTTGTATGCTCGATTTGTTGTTTTTGGTGTAACTAGTTCATTATGAAAATTTCTTGCTAAATCCTTGATTTTGGATGATCAAATGTTATTAGATTGTTAATGTGCATGTTTTAAAAGTGTTACTAGTATCATTAGCTTCATTTTGATATAT
Source organism: Rutidosis leptorrhynchoides (assembly GCF_046630445.1). NCBI lineage: Eukaryota > Viridiplantae > Streptophyta > Magnoliopsida > Asterales > Asteraceae > Rutidosis > Rutidosis leptorrhynchoides. Next base: position 457,214,903 of record NC_092335.1, read on the forward strand.
AGATTGATTAAAGAAACTTCATAAACGCGATTATTGATTTTGTGAACTTTTGGTTAGGGTTGACAACTCTTAAAATGAACTTTTGATGCGTTGAATGCTTGTTAATGTTATTGATAAGTGTTTAGTTGTATTACATGTTTCATTACCTTCAAAACGGCATATCATATGTATAAATTGGATTCCCGAAACTTAAATTACAATTGATAAACTTGAAACTTGAAAATAAACCTCTATTGATCAGTTGACGGGATTTCGGTTATAGTATATGATGTTTTTGCTTGATGAAAAGTGCTTAGTTGCGTTCCTTGTCGAAAGAGCTTTCCGATGATATAAAATACATGTTCTAATTGTTTGCGGATCATAAAATGTGATTGTTTGTGTTTTGGTTCGTCCATTTGAGGAATACAGCAAACAGGGCCTGGGAACCGATCAGGACGCCGTCCAGATACTGGGGACGCCGTCCCACCTTTTGAACCTAGACGCCGTCTAGGATATCAGGACGACGTCCCACCCTTCATTGTGGGACGCCGTCTAGCCATTTGGGACGCCGTCCCATTATACTAAAACTGGCTGTTTGGGTTGTCTTTTGACGTAAAAATGTTTGCTATGCTACGGACCTCCGATTAACATGAAACTTGGCCAACATGCTCATATATGATTATATAACTTATAAAAATTGTCGGATACCCGACCCGACCCCGTTGACTTTGACTTTGACCAAGTTTGACTTTTAATCAAACTTAACCAAATGGTTGTGCAATCGCTCTAACATGCTTTTATACTTGTATCTTGCATGAAACATGACAACTTGATTCACATGCTACATTATTGAGTCGTAACGAGCCATAGGACTAATTGAACATCTTTGACCTATCGTGTTTACCGTTATTGATACAAACCTATTGTTTAGGTCAAGACTAGCATTGTTCTTTGCACACGTTTACTTGTCGAAGTACTTTACTACTCGTGCACTCAAGGTGAGATCATAGTCCCACTTTTACTCTTTTTGAACTTATATTTGGGATGAGAAAACGTAAACGATTCTTTTGAACTAAGTGAACACAAGAATGGGAAAACAAACATTCTACATACGAGTTTAGAACAAAAATCCTCAATTCGATTATCATTAGTTACACTTGCCGGGTGTAAGCGAGAACTTATGTTATATGGCCATATGGGTTGACAACCCTCATCTTTGACGGTTCGCTACCGTCTACGGATGAAATATATTTTCGAGAATCAGTGTTTGTTCTAGCACTATGGATGGGGTATACAATGGATGGAATGTTAAGCTTTGATAATTGGGTGCTCGTGAAACAAACTTTTGGAATGTATTACTATTATTTCTTTGATGCAAATCTTGTGGTTCACTTGTACTTACTTACTTAAACCTATGATTTCACCAACGTTTTCGTTGACAGATTTCTATGTTTTTCTCAGGTCCTTGAACGATACATGATACATGCTTCCACTCATTATTTTGATACTTGCATTGGATGTCGAGTATATATGCATACATGGAGCGTCTTTTGGATACTTTTAAATTGTGTCGCATAAGTTTCATTTGTACTTAAAACTTTGTATCGTAACTTGTGGTGGAACTATTCTTGTAAACTTGAACAACCTTTACATTTGAAATGAATGCGACATATCTTTTGGTCAAACGTTGTTTTAAAGACTTATGACCACGTAACGGGACCTAAGTAGACGGCGCCGTCAATGACGATTTGGTCGGGTCGCTACAGATGGTATCAGAGCGTTGGTTGTAGGGATTTAGAGTTCATTAGTGTCAACCTCGAGTCATAGGGTACATTGGTGAGTCTAGACTACAACCGGCATATAGACTTGAAGTAGGAATTACTTGACTAATTGTGCATTTATACTCGAACGCTTCTACTCATATCTACTCTTAGTTCATCTAAATCTCACGTTGTTTAATTTGATTGATGCGCCACCTTGACTATATGAAATGATGTCGAATGCACATATGAATCAGGGTAATATAATTTCCGGGATTATATTACGGTGACTCATATGAACGTTCCGACATTATGACATAAAGAATTTAAGGCGAGTCGAGGAAAAACTTCTCTTTATCTTTATTCTATATCACGGTTAGTATTATTGAGAATACTAATCAATGATATTCTTGTGTCTTGAAGGAACAATGGCTCCTCGTCGTGTACGCCGCAATGAAACTCCCGAACAAGCTCTCGAACGGATGATAGCTACCGCCGTAGATGCGGCCATGGCCGGTCACTCATCCAACAACAATAATAATAACAACCACAACAACAACAACAACAACAACAACAACAACAACAACAACAACAACAACAACAACAACAACAACAACAATGGAGCCGGAAACTCAAACGAGGGATGCTCCTATAAAGCTTTCATGGGGTGCAAACCTCACACTTTTGATGGAACCGGGGGACCGGTCGTGCTCACCCGATGGTTTGAGCAAACGGAAGCCGTCTTTAGCATAAGCGGTTGTCGGGACCAAGACAAGGTCAAATACTCCACTCACACTTTCTCCGGAATTGCTCTAACATGGTGGAACACCTATGTTCAATCGGTGGGTACCGATGAAGCTCATGCCCTCTCTTGGGCCGATCTAAAGGAAAAGATGATTGTTGAATATTTTCCGCGCGAAGAAACCCGAAAGCTTGAGGAAGAACTAAGAGCTTTGAAAGCGGTCGGAAACGATCTTAAAGCTTATAATCAACGCTTCGCCGAACTATCCTTGATGTGTCCTAATCTTGTTAACCCCGAATCTCAAAGGATTGAGCTCTACATGCTCGGTCTTCCAAAAAGCATCAAACAAGGGGTGATGTCATCCAAACCCACTACTCATCAAGCCGCTATGAACATGGCTCGCCAACTAATTGAAACGGTTGACGAAATCGTAGTTCCGGCACCTAAGGCCGAGGATAAATCGGGCGGCAACAAAAGAAAGTGGGAACCCTCCCAATCAAGCAACAACAACTTTGCTAAGAAGCCTTACACCTCCGACGGCAAGAGGTGTTATGCCGGGAACCTACCTCTTTGCAACAAATGCAACAAACATCACTTTGGTGAATGTGGCAAGTTAATTTGCCACCGGTGCCAAGGAGTTGGTCATAAGGCCAACGATTGTAAAAGTGCCACTCCCGTTGCTCGAAAGTGGCCCAATACACCAAAGACGGGCACTTGTTACGAATGTGGTCAAACGGGTCATTATAGAAATGCATGCCCAAAGAAGAAAGATAACCCCAACACGCGCAGCCGAGCTTTCAACATCAACACCGAGGAAGCCCGGGATGACACTGAACTAGTCACGGGTACGTTTCTTCTCAACAATTCTTATGTCTCCTGTTTATTCGATTCGGGTGCCGATAAATGCTTTGTATCCAAGACTTTGACTCATTATTTTAGCACTCCACCTCTTCCATTAGATACCTCTTATACCATTGAAGTGGCTGACGGGAAACTATTAAGTGCCGACACATATTACCGAGGGTGTACGATAAACATTTTGGGTAAGGAATTTGAAATTGACTTGATACCCATGGAACTAGGAAGCTTTGATGTAATAATCGGTATGAATTGGTTAGTCAAAACGAAATCTCACATTCTTTGTGATCTTAACGCAATCCGAATTCCTATCGAGAATGGTGAACCTTTGATCGTCTATGGCGATAAGAGTTGCACCGGACTCAACCTCGTTTCGTGTATTAAAGTTAGAAAACTACTCCGTAAGGGTTGTTTTGCGATCCTTGCTCACGTTAAGAAAGTCGAGTCCGATGAGAAGCACATCGATGATGTGCCAATTGTTAGTGACTATTCCGATGTATTTCCCGACGAATTGCCGGGTCTTCCGCCTCATCGACCGGTTGAATTCCAAATCGATCTTATTCCGGGAGCCGCACCCGTAGCACGTGCACCATATAGACTCGCTCCATCTGAAATGCAAGAATTTCAAAGTCAAATCCAAGAACTACTTGATCGTGGTTTTATCCAACCTAGCCATTCACCTTGGGGCGCTCCGATTTTGTTTGTTAAAAAGAAAGACGGATCCCTACGAATGTGCATTGATTATCGTGAACTAAATAAATTGACGGTTAAGAACCGATATCCTCTTCCTCGCATCGATGACCTCTTTGATCAACTACAAGGGTCTTGTGTATATTCTAAAATCGATCTCCGCTCGGGTTATCATCAATTGAGGGTTAAGGGGGAAGATGTCTCCAAAACCGCTTTCCGAACTCGTTATGGTAGTTATGAATTCCTTGTCATGCCATTTGGTCTCACTAACGCACCGGCGGTGTTCATGGATCTTATGAACCGCGTGTGCAAACCGTATCTCGATAAATTCGTTATTGTGTTCATCGATGACATATTGATCTATTCTAAAAATGAAGAAGAACACGAACAACATCTCCGACTTGTGCTTGAACTTTTAAGACAAGAACAACTCTATGCCAAATTCTCCAAGTGTGAATTTTGGTTAAAGGAAGTTCAATTTCTTGGTCATGTTGTAAGTGACCAAGGTATTAAAGTCGATCCAACGAAAATCGAAGCCATTAGCAAATGGGAGACTCCTACTACTCCTACTCACATTCGTCAATTTTTGGGTCTCGCCGGGTACTATCGTAGATTCATCGAAAATTTCTCTTTGGTTGCACGTCCTCTAACCGCATTAACTCACAAGGGAAAGAAATTCATTTGGGCGACCGAACATGAATCCGCATTCCAAATCTTGAAAACGAAGCTAACCACCGCTCCTATCTTGTCACTTCCCGAAGGCAATGATGACTTTGTTGTATATTGTGATGCCTCGAAACATGGTTTTGGGTGTGTATTGATGCAACGAACGAAAGTCATTGCTTATGCTTCTCGACAACTCAAAATTCATGAACGAAACTACACGACGCATGATCTAGAACTTGGAGCCGTCGTCTTTGCACTTAAAATGTGGAGACACTATCTTTATGGAACCAAGAGTACTATCTTTACCGACCACAAAAGTCTCCAACACATTTTCGATCAAAAGCAACTAAACATGAGACAACGACGGTGGATTGAAACTCTGAACGATTACGATTGCGAGCTTCGTTACCATCCCGGGAAGGCAAACGTAGTAGCCGATGCCTTAAGTCGAAAAGAAAGAGCGGTGCCTCTTCGTGTCCGAGCCTTAAACATCACCATCCACACAAACCTTAATAGCCAAATTCGGGTAGCCCAAGATGAGGCCCTCAAGGATGAAAACCTTTCACACGAGCTCTTGAACATTCTCGTCTCTCGATTCGAAATTAGGGAGACCGGACTCCGATATTACGCCGGAAGGATTTGGGTGCCTAGTTATGGGGACCTACGAAGCCTTATTTTAGATGAAGCCCATAAGTCACGATACTCGATTCACCCCGGTGCCAATAAGATGTACCACGACCTTAAACAACTATATTGGTGGCCGAACGTCAAAAGGGACGTAGCTACTTATGTTTCCAAGTGTTTGACATGTTCCAAGGTCAAAGCCGAACACCAAAGACCGTCCGGACTACTTCAACAACCCGAGATCCCGCAATGGAAGTGGGAAAGAATAACGATGGATTTTATCACCAAAATACCAAAAACGACGGGCGGTTATGATACCATTTGGGTTATTGTTGACCGTCTCACCAAATCCGCACACTTCCTGGCCATGAAAGAAACGGACAAAATGGAGAAACTTGCACAACTTTACATTAAGGAGATCGTAGCCCGACACGGTGTACCTTTATCGATTATCTCCGACCGAGATGGCCGTTTCGTTTCTAGATTTTGGCGTACTTTGCAAGAAGCGTTGGGAACGCGTTTAGACATGAGCACCGCATATCATCCTCAAACCGATGGACAAAGCGAACGCACAATTCAAACCTTAGAGGACATGTTACGAGCTTGCGTGGTTGATTTCGGAAAAGCTTGGGACAAGCACTTACCTCTCGCCGAGTTCTCTTACAATAATAGTTATCACGCGAGTATAAAGGCCGCACCTTTTGAAGCGCTATATGGCCGAAAATGTCGTTCACCTCTCTGTTGGGCCGAAGTAGGCGACGTACAAATCACCGGACCCGAACTCATTCACGAAACCACCGAGAAGATCGTTCAAATCCGAGATAGGCTTCGGACGGCCCGGAGTCGTCAAAAGTGCTATACCGACAAAAGACGCAACGACCTTGAATTTCAAGTCGGTGACCGCGTCATGTTAAAAGTCGCACCTTGGAAGGGTGTAATCCGCTTTGGGAAACGCGGGAAGCTAAATCCACGGTATATTGGTCCTTTCGAAATCTTGGAGCGTATTGGAACCGTTGCTTATCGTTTAAATCTTCCGCCTCAATTGAACTCTGTTCATCCTACCTTCCATGTATCTAACTTGAAAAAGTGTCTTGCCGAACCCGATATCATCATCCCTCTCGAGGAACTTACTATTGATGACAAACTTCATTTTGTGGAGGAACCGGTTGAAATTGTGGACACCTCCGTCAAGACATTGAAACAAAGCCGAATCCCGATTGTTAAAGTCCGTTGGAACGCCAAAAGGGGACCCGAGTTTACTTGGGAAAGACAAGATCAAATGCAAAGGAAGTATCCTCATCTATTTGTGAATTCAGAAACGCAAGATCTCGAGGAAGAAACAACGACTACTACGCCTACTTAAATTTCGGGACGAAATTTCTTTTAAGGAGTAGGTAATGTAACATCCCGCCTTTTTCCGTTTTCTTTTCCGTTATACTAATTTAAACTCCGTTATATGTTTATAACATCTCCCGTTAATACGCGTTTTAAAATATTCCGTTTAGGTATTTTCCGCACCCGACTACAAACTCGAGGGACTAAAATTGACACGGGGCAAACTAGTTGACTAGGTCACCTAGTCTACCCCAATCACCACCATTCAACCATCTCTCTCTCTCTCTCTCTCTTTCTCTCTAGCAAGAACACACCCAATTTCCAAATTCATTCAATCATCATCTAAATTCGATCTAGGAGGCTTACAACAAAATAAATTACATATTCGTGATCCTCTCTTCATCCTCTTCGTTTTGGTACCAACTTCATCTCGTTTGGGTAACATTTCTAAAACACTAGTTTTCTTTAAATTTGTGTTCTTGACTTAAAAGTATGTTAATTAGTGTCTATGGCTCATTGTGATGTCGTGTATGTAATTTGTATGCTCGATTTGTTGTTTTTGGTGTAACTAGTTCATTATGAAAATTTCTTGCTAAATCCTTGATTTTGGATGATCAAATGTTATTAGATTGTTAATGTGCATGTTTTAAAAGTGTTACTAGTATCATTAGCTTCATTTTGATGTATAGATTGATTAAAGAAACTTCATAAACGCGATTATTGATTTTGTGAACTTTTGGTTAGGGTTGACAACTCTTAAAACGAACTTTTGATGCGTTGAATGCTTGTTAATGTTATTGATAAGTGTTTAGTTGTATTACATGTTTCATTACCTTCAAAACGGCATATCATATGTATAAATTGGATTCCCGAAACTTAAATTACAATTGATAAACTTGAAACTTGAAACTTGAAAATAAACCTCTATTGATCACTTGACGGGATTTCGGTTATAGTATATGATGTTTTTGCTTGATGAAAAGTGCTTAGTTGCGTTCCTTGTCGAAAGAGCTTTCCGATGATATAAAATACATGTTCTAATTGTTTGCGGATCATAAAATGTGATTGTTTGTGTTTTGGTTCGTCCATTTGAGGAATACAGCAAACAGGGCCTGGGAACCGATCAGGACGCCGTCCAGATACTGGGGACGCCGTCCCACCTTTTGAACCTAGACGCCGTCTAGGATATCAGGACGACGTCCCACCCTTCATTGTGGGACGCCGTCTAGCCATTTGGGACGCCGTCCCATTATACTAAAACTGGCTGTTTGGGTTGTCTTTTGACGTAAAAATGTTTGCTATGCTACGGACCTCCGATTAACATGAAACTTGGCCAACATGCTCATATATGATTATATAACTTAGAAAAATTGTCGGATACCCGACCCGACCCCGTTGACTTTGACTTTGACCAAGTTTGACTTTTAATCAAACTTAACCAAATGGTTGTGCAATCGCTCTAACATGCTTTTATACTTGTATCTTGCATGAAACATGACAACTTGATTCACATGCTACATTATTGAGTCGTAACGAGCCATAGGACTAATTGAACATCTTTGACCTATCGTGTTTACCGTTATTGATACAAACCTATTGTTTAGGTCAAGACTAGCATTGTTCTTTGCACACGCTTACTTGTCGAAGTACTTTACTACTCGTGCACTCAAGGTGAGATCATAGTCCCACTTTTACTCTTTTTGAACTTATATTTGGGATGAGAAAACGTAAACGATTCTTTTGAACTAAGTGAACACAAGAATGGGAAAACAAACATTCTACATACGAGTTTAGAACAAAAATCCTCAATTCGATTATCATTAGTTACACTTGCCGGGTGTAAGCGAGAACTTATGTTATATGGCCATATGGGTTGACAACCCTCATCTTTGACGGTTCGCTACCGTCTACGGATGAAATATATTTTCGAGAATCAGTGTTTGTTCTAGCACTATGGATGGGGTATACAATGGATGGAATGTTAAGCTTTGATAATTGGGTGCTCGTGAAACAAACTTTTGGAATGTATTACTATTATTTCTTTGATGCAAATCTTGTGGTTCACTTGTACTTACTTACTTAAACCTATGATTTCACCAACGTTTTCGTTGACAGATTTCTATGTTTTTCTCAGGTCCTTGAACGATACATGATACATGCTTCCACTCATTATTTTGATACTTGCATTGGATGTCGAGTATATATGCATACATGGAGCGTCTTTTGGATACTTTTAAATTGTGTCGCATAAGTTTCATTTGTACTTAAAACTTTGTATCGTAACTTGTGGTGGAACTATTCTTGTAAACTTGAACAACCTTTACATTTGAAATGAATGCGACATATCTTTTGGTCAAACGTTGTTTTAAAGACTTATGACCACGTAACGGGACCTAAGTAGACGGCGCCGTCAATGACGATTTGGTCGGGTCGCTACAGATATTTCATGCTAGATGTTAAATGATGGTTCCCACATGTGTTGGTGACTCACAAGGGCTGCTAAGATCTGATCATTGGAGTATATATACCAATAGTAAATACATTTAGAAGCTGGGTATTGTACGAGTACGAATACTGGTGCATACGAGTAGAATTGTTGATGAAAATGAACGAGTATGTAATTGTAAGCATTTTTGTTAAGTAGAAGTACTTTGATAAGTGTCTTTAAGTCTTTCAAAAGTGTATGAATACATATTAAAACACTACATGTATATACATTTTAACTGAGTCGTTAAGTCATCGTTAGTCGTTACATGTAAATGTTGTTTTGAAACCTTTAAGTTAACGATCTTGTTAAATGTTGTTAACCCATTGTTTATTATATCTAATGAGATGTTAAATTATTACATTATCATGATATTATGATGTATTAATATATCTTAATATGATATATATATATATATATATATATATACACACATTTAAATGTCGTTACAACGATAATAGTTACATATATGTCTCGTTTCGAAATCCTTATGTTAGTAGTCTTGTTTTTACATATGTAGTTCATTGTTAATATACTTAATGATATGTTTACTTATCATTTATCATGTTTATATATATTGTATCAATATCTTAATATGATTCATATGTAATTAGTAAGACGTTGTTATAATGATAATCGTTATATATATCGTTTTCGAGTTTCATAATTCAATAGTCTCATTTTTATGTATATAACTCATTGTTAAAATACCTAATGAGATACATACTTATCATAATATCATGTTAACTATATATATATCCATATATATGTCATCATATAGTTTTTACAAGTTTTAACGTTCGTGAATCAACTTGGGTGGCCAATTGTCTATATGAAACCTATTTCAATTAATCAAGTCTTAATAAGTTTGATTGCTTAACATGTTGGAAACACTTAATCATGTAAATATTAATTTCATTTAATATAAATAAACATGGAAAAGTTCGGGTCACTACACCTCACACCAAGAACCATTAACCGTTATGCCCCGGATATTATATTTATTATAATTTCTTCGTAACGAATTGTGAAAATATTTAGATTTTTCATCACCATCCGTTATCCATCTAACTCGAGCTTTTTGTTTCAACATTCCGGATTTTATCTTTTCTTTATCCAACCAAGTCTTCCTATGTGCTAACCAATCCTCAAATTCGGCATTATTTAAAAAACCGGATTCCGCCTTTGATTCTAGCTCCATAGCAATTTGTTTTGCATTTTCGATTTCAACATCAAGGTTACCAAAGTGTGAAAGACTCCATTCTTTTAGCACCCCTTTTAATCTTTTTAACTTATTACAGAAAACGCAATCTTTTCGATTACCCGCCAACGGAACCGACCAAGAGTCGACAATGATTTGATCTACACCATCAATAGAGAACCAATTGTCGAAAACTTTAAAAGGTTTCGGTCCAAAATTAATTTCACCATCTGACATCACAATAGGACAATGGTTCGAAACACTCCTATCAAGCGCAATGACTTTTAAATCCAACCACAAAGTAAGAAAATCATCCGAAACGAGGAACCTATCTAGTTTACTCATTTTAATCCCATCGTCACTAACCCTAGTGAATTTTCTCCCACCCAATGGAACATCAACAAGCATATTTCTATTAATGAAGTCATTGAAAATCTTAGCTCGGTATTCAACAAATTCACAATTTAATCTTTCGGAGCTATCTCTAACCTCATTGAAGTCACCACAAAACACCCACGAAACTCCACTAATTCCTAAAACATTATCAAGCGAATCCCACAACAAACGTTTACTTGCATCATCATGAGGCCCGTATACGTTGATAATAATTGATTCTTTTCCCGAATTCTTCCAAGTACCTCGGATAGCAATAAAAAAGTCACATATAAGGTCACTATTAACTTCAAACACATTTTAATCCCAAATTAATAATTGACCCCCCGATTTTCCTACCATTTCTTTTTGAATATACCCACATTCTTTGGATCCCCAAAGCCCAAAAATCCAATTGTCATCCCTAGTATGACATTTGGTTTCTTGTACTGCAAAAATGGCCGGTCTCTCTGAAATACATAACTTTCTAACATCCCCGAATTTACTCTCTTTCCCGGACCCAAACCCACGAATATTTTTCAACACGTTGTTTTCATCAATTAAGGTTTTGTTAATTTGTCTAACTTTGTGTAATTCTTTCTCCAAAAGTTTTACTTTGTCACGACTACTATCATACACAAATTTAATAGTCTTGTAATCATCTAACAATTCTTCATAATTAGAAGGATAGAATACATGTACCTCATTGCAATCCATGCTTGAAACATCATCTTCTTTGAAAGGAGATTCAACCTCTTCCTCACTTTGACCATCTTGATCCAAATCATTCCAAGAACTCATGAGGCAAAAATCTTCATTTCCATTCAAACCTTTTTCTTGAGAATCACCAAGCTTCTCCAAATCCTTCCCTATTCCTTTACCCTTTAAACTCCTAGAGTTTTCTTCTTCTTGAGAACATAGTGAATCCAAACATTCCTATGCACTTTCACATGAAATTATCTTTAATCTTTCGTCACTAGGAAGAATTCCATGAAGTATTGAAATTGCATCACATTGTTTCAAAACCTCATTGTTTTGAAATGTTGACTTCACTAGTCTTGAACTAGCTTGTGGTACAAAGTCTCCTACTTTGATTATTCTCCACAAGTAGTAATCTTTGGATTTAAGATAAGCCTCAAATCTTAATTTGCACACAACAGTATCCATCTTATCAAATATTGGTGCTTCTTTCACCAATTCTTCCAAGTATCCCATAGTTTAAGTTGATCCGAGAATCGTTGACTCAAGTTTTTGCACAAAACAAATTTTGACATTTTCACAATCATTTATAGAGCAATGATTTGAGCAACCGCTCTGATACCAATTGTAAGTAACTAGAAGGGGGTGAATAGTTACTTGATACATTTTTAACACTTTTTTGATTGATCACCAAATTCGATTAACTTTGATCAACCAATTCAACTCAAACTTGATGTGTGTAGTGTATATGTTCAAAATGATAAATGAATTAGTGTAAAGAACATAGTCACAAGGATTTATAGTGGTTCGGGTGGATTTAAACTAATCCACCTTAATCCATTCCCCAATTACACTAATCGAGATTTGTTGCTTCACTAAGCACTTTTCTCCAAACCCGGTGAAGATCCGATTTACAAGTCTTCAAATTTTTTGGTAGACAACAAACCTAATCTTTCTATCCCTTTGAAAGATCAACTCCAACCTAGATCAACTTGTCTTCACCTTGGACAAGTATTAATCTCCAAATAAGATTAATCAACTTCCTAAGTCCCTTTAAGGAAGTAGATCACTAAGCTAGCCTATGCTTCTACTAATTGAAGTTACAAGACTTATACACTTTGTAATGATGATCCTAAGACAATACTAGGACATACATTACACTAAGTAAACTCACAAGATTAATGATTTTGATTAGTAAGTTTACAACAACCAAATTCTATATCTATAAGATCATAGAATCTTCTCTTGCTTGATCACATTTGAGTAGTAGTTAAAGCCCTTGTGATCTATGGAAATAAGCCTTTGAAATATGCAAGAGGGTCAGCTTCAAATGCTCTTTAATGCTTGCTTTTTATAGTGAGATTCAAAAAGTAGCCGTTGACACACGGTTGCCTGCACGGTCGACCGTAGTTCGACTGTGCGTGCTCCAATCCAAATTTAGTATCCGTTGTATAGCCGTTTGACTCAAATTTGAACACCATATTTTGTCACCTTTACTCCTTCTAGCACCTGCAAAAGAAACCAAACATCCTATACAAGTACTATATGCATTAAGTGTGTGAGATTTGGTCTTATTGCATGAAAGTGACATAACACTCCATTAGTGGTAAACCCACCATTCTTGGAGAAGTGTCTTGATTGATATTTTGGGAAATCTCAGATTGGTCAAGACTTAGTTAGTCACTTTAATGCATTTGGTTCAATTCTAAAGACTAGTCAATGTGTCATTAACTTCCTAGTTTCAATTAATCACAAATCATGTTCCATTTGGGTTTAGGTAGAGATTAATTTAATGATGTCTTTAAGAGATAATCATGAAGTATGTAGAGACATCAAAGTTAAGTTATTCTTGAATAAGCAATCACACTTAGTTACTTAGACCAAATAGACAATTGACTATAATTTATTGTGAACCATTTTACACTTAATTTGTTGGAGTAGACTAGTTACTTGAATCCTAACTAGTAAGCACATAGCAAGCATGTTAATCAAGTTGATAAATTTATGAGTATTAAACATATTAGCAAGTAGCAAGTAATACTCACACATAGCAAGAGATAGTTACTATAAGATCAATCATATAGATATTTGCACAACTTGTAATTTAAGCTTTTAGCAAGCTTACTTGCAATATAACATATTGCATGATTAATGTGTAAGCACACATTAATGTCCAACAAATGCACAAGGTAAGAGCAATCTCTAGTTGAGACTTGGTGACCATCTTAAAATGTATCTAATGTATTTTAGGATTACAAGTCTTTACTAGTTACACTTGAGAGCATTGTTCCTCATTTAGCCTTAATTAATCACTAAGTCATTTTCAATATCAATTATTGCTCTAGTGACATTGGCTTAAGTATGTTGGTACTTATTGATCATACTAAGGATGTCTAGATAAGATTTAAGAGCACAAGTTATTATTTAACACTTATGTGTTAAGCCTAATCTTGGTTAATTTGTTATTAAGATGTCATTAGGCGTAATTAACCACAATTAGTGTTTTTATGACCAAAACTCAATTGAGTATGGAGAAGGCATCTATTCTAAGCATGTTGAGAAAGGTTTCATGAATTATAGATGTCGGGAACTAGTCAAACTTTATTTGGTCAAAATTGGTAACAGAGAAAACTGCGGTCGCACTGCGGTTGACCGTAGTGGCGACCGTGCAACTTGTTTTCACAAAACTGCGTTGCAATTCAGTTTGTGGTTCTACGGCTGGCTGTGGGGTCGACCGTACCTCAACCGTGTATTTAGCTGATTTTTTAATTTCATTCTTTAAGCTATGTTTGACTTGGTCATTTGCAAGATAAAGTATGGATTAGTGACCTTGTGTGTTTTATGTTACGATGTCAGTCATCGCTTACGCATATGTATGTGTCATCATCAAAACATATTCTTTGGTTAATCATACTAAAGTTTGTCGTTTAGTTCATTAACCAACATTCAACCAACACACCGATTTAACAAGAGTCGCACGACCACCAAAAGAAACCAAATGTGCATTCCAAACCGAAAGACGCTTTTCAAACTTTTCTATAACCAGTCTCCAACTACCCAATTTTTTCATGTTTGCACCAATTGGTAGCCCAAGATAATTAAATGGAAGCGAGCCAATGTTACAATCAAAACACTTAGCCATATATGAGATCTCGTGATGCTCCACACCTAACCCGAATAAGTTACTTTTTCGATAATTTACTTTGAGACCCTAGGTGAGTTCAAAACATTTAAGAAGTTTCATTAGATTTCGAACGTTTTGAGGATTCCATTCGCCAAAATAAATCGTGTCGTCCACATATTGTAGGTCTGAGATGCATACTTTGTCTTTAACAATCACCACGCCCGAGAATAGATTGTTATTAACCGCAGTCTTCGTTAAAGCATTTAAACCTTCGGCGGCAAGGATATATAGAAAAGGAGAAAGGGGGTCACCTTGTCTAACTCCTCTACCAAGATTGAATTCACGAGTTGGGGACCCGTTGACAAGGATAGAGATCGAGGCGGATTTAAGACAAGAAAGAATCCAATGTCGCCATTTCACACCAAACCCCATGTACCCCATAACTTCCATTAGAAATTCCCAACTCAAGCTATCGAACGCCTTTTCGAAGTCAACTTTAAAGATGAGACATTTTGACTTTTTTTTGCTTTATATAATCGATCGTCTCGTTTGCAATAAGAACACCATCCAACATGTTTCTTCCTTTGATAAATGCACTTTGCTCGAATCCCACAAGTTTTGGGATAACTTTCCTAAGTTGATTCGAAAGCATTTTGTCAACTATCTTATAATAGCTACCAATAAGACTTATCGGCCTATATTCATTTAAGGAAATCGAATCCGTGACCTTAGGAACAAGAGTAATAAAAGACGCGTTGCATCCTTTTGAAATCTCGCCATTTTCCAAAAAATGTTGGATAGCACATACCAAGTCACCTTTTATTGTGTCCCAATATTTTTTTTTTATAGAAACTCAAGTTAAATCCGTCGGGCCCAGGGGCTTTTGTACCACCACAATCTTTGATTGCTTCCCAAATCTCTTTCTCACAAAAAGGTAGTTCGAGCTCGTTGGCTTCTGTCTCAGATAAATGGAGTAGTTTCGGTCCAGCATGATTAATAGCAGGTCCAGTGGGCCTCACAGACCCCCGTACAATAGCTGGATCAGATCCAGATGCACTAAACAGGCCAGGAAAATTGCACTGCCCAATTTCAGTAGGAGCATTGTTGGGCCGATTGCTGCCATGCCCAGTAGGCACCCCGGAACTAGCTGGAACAGTGACATCGTCAACCCAAACAACAATACTGGGCCTTTCATTAATTCTTGACTCAAAAAATTTTTGGAAGTGGGTTCGAATAGTTTCTTTAACATCGTTCAGGTTTTCGTTCCAACTTCCGGTTATGTTAAGTCCACGAATGTTGCATTTATTAAACTTTCTTTTGATGGAAGCATGAAAAAATTTCGAGTTTTTATCACCTTCAAGAATCCAACGAATTTTTTGCCTTTTGTTTTAACATGTTGATTTTCGTGTTCTCTTTCTCGATCCAAAGTTTCCTCTCACCCAACCATGTTTCTCTTTCAACATTATTTCGACATCCACCTTCGGCCTTTTTCTCCCTCTCATCAACTTTAATCTTAAGCTCATTTATTTCACAATCAAGGTTACCAAACACTCTTTTGCTCCAATCTCGAAGATCAAACTTAACATTTTTAAGTCTATCTCTAAATATGCAATATAATCTTTTACTCGTAACCAGTGTCGACCATGCATTATTAACAATCTCATCAACCCCCTCGCAATTGAGCCATTCATAAAAGATCTTGAAAGGTTTAGGACCATAGTCAATGTATTTATCTCTAAGAATTAGTGGACAATGATCGGAGACACGTCTATCTAATGGATTAACCGAGAGATCTTTCCATAAGCCAATAAAGCTATCATTAACCAAAAACCTATCAAGTTTACTAAATTTTGCCCCATCATCACTAATCCTCGTAAACTTCCTACCAGTGATTGGAATTTCAACCAAATTGTTTCTCGTAATAAACTCATTGAATCTAGAGGCCCTACTTTGCTTGAATACACAATTTAGCCTATCCAACTTTCCCTAACCTCATTAAAATCGCCACATAAAACCCATGCCGAATCAATCCCACCAATTACATTATCAAGGCTATTCCACATACGAATCTTACTAGAGTCATTGTGAGGACCATATACGTTGACGATTATCGATTCTTGCCCTGATATCACCCAATTCCCAATTATAGCTAGAAAGAACTCACTGCAGAGACAACTAGAAGCAAGAAAAGATTTTGTGTCCCAAACCATCAACATCCCGCCCGATTTACCCACAACTTCTTTTTGGATAAAGCCGCAATCATTATTCCCCCATAAATTATGAACCCAATGGTCACTAAAATGCTTGCATCTCGTTTCTTGTAGTGCAATTATATCCGGTTTCTCATTAGAACAAATGCCTTTTACCCACCCGAACTTCCCTTTGACCCCAAGCCCACACACATTAAGTGTAAGCATCTTCATAATAAAACTATACTAGAACGACAGGAGGGGATAAGACACTTGCATAGGGTTGAGGGGACTCCACCTCAACCCGAGCTCGTTGCCAAAATCCCTTATTTCATTACTACTAATCGGATGGAAGTGATTACTCGAGATAGACTGACCCGATTTCGAGGAGCATCTCTTTTCCGAAGGTTTGGAACCACAAGCCTTACATTTATGCGTTTCATCCAAGTTGATGCCTTTTCTAGCCATGTCTTTCATACGCTTGATGCGGGAGGAAGCTATATCTCATACATTCATGATATGCAACTTCATATATATATATATATATATATATATATATATATATATATATATATATATATATATATATATATATATATATATAAATTTTTTTTTTTTTTGAAAAGCAGAAATTATATATCATCGCCGCAACAGTATGTACATCACAGGAGGGGTGCTTAACCCATTTACACAGATTCACAATGAACAAGACTAACAAGCTAAGATGCTAAGATTGTATCCTAACAAGAAGCCTATTTACATCACTCTATACAATAATGTTTCTCGGATTGTGAAGCCAACTTAACCAATCGATATTCTTTTTCTTGCAACGTTTCACAATCCACTCGAAGCTTTTGATTTTTATTTTGTTTAGAGCAACTGTAGGGTTCCAACTTTTGTTTTGAAAGATGAGATATATCTTGTTTTGTGTTATAATCGAGCCATAACTATATTTCTTTATTTGTATCTAATCATTTCGATATTAATCTCATGCTGCGAACAACGTGTAGTTTTACGCTAACATGTGTTAAACTCTGCATTTCATATTTACGCACTAACCATACATAACATATATACGTAAACAAACATATGTTTAGTTTGCATTTATTAACAAAAACATTCCGTTTGAAAATGTTACTAGACATTAAGTAACTTCAAGTTCTGTTAGATACCCAAATTACTCTTCTTAAATTCAAGCTATTGTATTTTGTATTATACTAATAAAAGATTAGTGAATAATTAATAAACAAATATTAAGAACCGAAAGGAACCTTCCATTTTCCTTCGGCCATTTAAAAGAAGTCGTCGATTTTACTTCCATTATTATCATTTGTTATCTGCTAGATTTGGAACAATCATATCCTATCCTATCACATAATTAAAGCAAGCTTTATATGTTTTTGGCTTTTTTATAAATATTTCTTGAAAGAGTAATTTAGACTCTTCGTATATTGTATTGTATATATTAACATTATTTTGGCCCCAATAATTTTAAACTTTTAACACCCAAAGTAATCTATTCTTTGCTTTTTGTAACATGACATTTTATTATTAATTTAGGCTAAAAGGGTAGGTATGGCACTTCTAAGAATATGAATATAATGGGGCTCCAATTTTTGTGTGTCACTGATTTATTTATTTAATAACAAAGATAAAATTCAAGATTATTCCTTTTGTGGTTGTAAATAATTAATTATGCTACAAGCATATAATAAATATCTAATGATCTTCGTTACGACTTATCAAATTGATAAGTGATTATTTAGAGAGGAAAAAAATGCCAAGATATATGTTGGCCTTTTCATGCATCCTAAAAGCATAAACGTGTCACGATGTTACAAACCTAGATCGTATTGTAGACAATAGCAGATCTAGAAATCCTCATTAATTAAGAGTTTAAAAAAACTTACATTATTTAATAGTATCACACACAAATATTTACACTATCTAGTGGTATCACTATTTACTAGATAAAACCAAAAAAAAAAAAAAAATCACTACATTGCGTATTTCAATAGTAGCCAATGCTACCACTCGTACTTAGGTAAATCTGCCCTGATTGTAGATCATTTTAGTTTAGGGTATTCTGGTCAAACATACATATTTAAATTTTACTTAAATTAGGGTCGCTTAAAAGGATTCAAGTTGATCGACTACTTGAGGCACATAATTTTTAGAGGATCTTAACATATGATACATGTTACGGAGTATCATTTATTTCTTCGAGCGTTTTCCCGCCAAAATAATAACATTTATAACAAAATGTCTATTTGAAATATTTATATTTTCATGTGATCTTAATGTTTAAAAAAAATATAAAAAAAAGAAAAAAATTTACTTCCCCCCAAAAAAGTGTTTCCCTCTTAATTTTATATATATATATATATATATATATATATATATATATATATATATAGAGAGAGAGAGAGAGAGAGAGAGAGAATTGTCAATTAGATATTTGCGAAATAATGAAACTAAGAATACACAATTGAAGTAGCGTTGGCGAAACACAATAGTCCCTCTTATTTATTAAATGTAGAGCGGTGGTCCAAATATTATTGTCAGTTAATTTTTCTCGTAAATCAACTGATTGACTTAGGTTAAGAACAACCGGTGTACATTTTGAAAATCACAAGGACTATCGATGTAATCTTAAAAAGAAAAGGATCACCAGTATAATTTTAAGTAAACTACAAGAATTGATGTTATAATTAACTAAAAAAAATAGATTTAATTTAAAACTCAAAATATGAAGACCCCAAGAGATAATGTTGTGGTGGAGACTTGCGAATCTCTAAACTAGATTCTAGTGAAATTCCATGGACTAAATTTTAGATCCTTACCTTTCAAAAAATCTCAGTGTTTGTCGATCGCGTATTTATTTACTATTTTATTGTTTTTGAAGAAAAAATAACAAAACTAACAACTCGAGAAAATTTCATCAAACAAATGAAACCCGAAAGTACATACTAGAAAACGGATAAAATGTCTAAGCTCAGACAAACAAAAATAAAACCATAATTTATTGGTACATAAATTATGGCGAGCGGTAGAATGGGCGCACGGTTATCTATTTTTTTTATTAAAAAAATGAATCAAAAGGTGTTCAAAAACATATGTTGGAACTGTCAGGTGGCGTTATGTGAAATTCAAGCAACAAGCTTTGAGTGGCTTTCGAGAAAGGATAAAAAAAATTGATTGACATGTGTGGTTGGTTTATCCAAGCTTCTATAGTGATATATAATCTAGTACTAGCTTTTTCGGCAAAAATAACGAAAACATAGATAAATACGGAAAGTGTTTTTGAAAAGAAAAAGACTTCAAACACACAAACTAACAAGAAACAAATCTCAAAACCGAATAAACACAACAAAAAACGAAAACGAGAACTTCGAGCTCAAATATTTTTAACAAAAACGTTGAATTCTTCCAATTTCTGCGTCCTGAACTAATTTTTTCTTCCTCTTTTGTTGATTCTTATTATTAAATGGCACACTAGGGTTCTAACAATGATTAATAAGAGTAGCAATAACCCGATCGCTCTCCTCAACCATACTCGTCATCATTAAATCGAAAGTCGCGAAAGCCTCCTTAGTCATTTTTCCTTTCCCCTTTGCTGAAGAACTGCCATCACTACCATCTTGAGAACCCGTAAATAAATTTTGAATTGTTTCCCCGTAGTCCAAGTCTTCAATGTGATCTTTAAGTTTAGGGGTGCGATTCTTACACGCCTTTTTTTGATCAATATCACTTTTTGTTCAAATATGACTATAACAAGAATTGAGGGTTCGCGCGTTGCTGCTCTAAGGTTTATGCGATTTTAACGCTAGCTAACAATTCACACGACACATTTGACTTGCTGTTTTTTGGGGCATACAAACTACAACGAATATTAGAAGTGAAAGACTGATACTATAAGCTGTAATATCAGTTACCTTACATGTGCACGGAGCTCGAGAATTTTCTGCAAACACACAATTTGAGAAGTGATAGCTATTAATTCAGAACTACTGTGTTCGTTGTTGACTACATATAAGTAATGAGTATAAAAAATATTTATATAAAATCTTCAGTTCTTAATCCAAATATTCAGTTGATTCTATAAAAAAAAACCAAAATAAATTAGGCTAAATTGATGTATGAATCATACCTAACGGATTGAAACTGTGAAACCCTACTTTGTCACACACAAAAACGGGTGGAAATCAAAGTAGGGAAGTGAAATCAAGCATCATAGATCGCACTTGAGAATTGGTTGTGGGTAACCATATTAAGAAAATTCAAAGTCTAAAGAATCTTAAAAACCTATTACACTTTATTCATTCATAAATTAAAAAACAATTAGGGTATAATTAACCTTTTTTCATCCATAAATAAAAAAACAGGATGGTATATTATATCGGTAGCAATTGATAACATGTCAAGTAACTCATTAAAGAATATACATGTTTAGCTCATGATTGAAGAATACCTCTTCCTTTACCAGTTTGCTTTGTTAAAAAGATTAAAACTTCTCTACCTGCATAAAAACTTATCTTTGTTAGTGATCAAGAAAGGATTGGTGTGGCGTGGCTCTGTAAAGACGATTACAGTGTCGTAGATGTTGCATCAATTTGTCATAAACACCAGACTGTAGACGGGGCGACACCCCGCATAACCAACCGCAAGAAACACGACGCATACAATTATGACCCACCTCTTCTAGCCGCCACCTACAAAATCTTCATAGTCATTTTTCTTTATCATTTTTAAGCTGCTATATTCCTATCTAACGTTATGATACAACAAATAAAATTCCAGATTCTTATAACAAAATACCCTGGTAAGTATACTCTACAAATTCATATACCACAACGAAGCACACGATCAATGATACCAAAAATCTAAACAAAAGAAACCAAACAAATAAGAAAAGTACCTTAAAACAAATATCGTAACAAAAAGATCCAAATGATGAAAATACAACCTGCAAATATCTACTCAAATTAATACTACTACATTAGCATAAGTCATTTAAAATAGCAGTTGTAGCAGAAAGTTAAGACATACAATATCTAAGAAGAAAAAAAGGAAAAAAATGCTACATAAAAAAATATAATCGCACCAAAAAAACCCACTTGTATTTAGTAGTAGGATAATGGTTATAATGTTCATAAGCAGAAAACATACAATCTATGTTTTTACTATCATTTTCTATTTTTATTTTACTTTTTCTGAAAGTAAGAAAATGAAAACTTGCCTTGTTTTCTTTCAAGCTCTTCAGCAAGTTCTTCTTTCCATCTTCGTTGCCTTTCCGAGAAACTTGCGCTACAAATAAAATGTATATTAAGTATCTAGCTTCATACTTAAGAACATATTGGAATAATAAGTTAAGAATTAGAGTTTATAGACAAACCTTGAACTAATGGTGTCCTATCATCATGTACCGATTTCAAGAATATGAGAATTTACATACCAGATAATGTATCATATGGCATCAATTTGGTTTCAGTCAAGTAATAATTCGAACCGGTTCAGTACCAAACCTTACTGTGAACCATACTCAAACTTTCGACCTTATATTTCATTTTACCAGTTTACTTAAAAGGCTCAAGCACCTAAATTGACTGATAAAGCAGAATAATCAGACTATAATTATTGAAAATAGGATACCTCTGGCATCTTTATGTTGAGGTCTTCAGAAAGCTGATCGATAGATGTATTTGCGTCCACATCGTAAATTCCTTCAGCCCGCATTACAATATAACCAGTCTTTTTCTCTATTTCCTCCTTTTATAAACATAAAAAACACAACGTCATAGCTTTGAATCACAAATATAATTTAAATAATATCAACAACACCTAAAAGCAGTGCTCACTTTTGAATCATTTTCATCAAAGATTTCGCCAACAATTTCTTCAACCACATCTTCCAATGTTACAATCTGTTGCATTCATGATGTTAGCATCAGAAAAATAAAGCGTTACATATCCATAAAAAGAGTTCGTGCTTACTCCAACTGTTCCACCATATTCGTTTAACACAACTGCCATGTGTACCTTCCTGATGCGAAATTCTCTTAGAAGATTCCACACCGACATTGAAATTTGCATTTTTAACAAAAAAAATCATCATATTATGCCCAAACTATATCGTCTGATTCAACTGATGAAGAAAAAAACATGAAAAAATCAATATACCAGGCACAAAATAAGATGGCTTATGAGCCATATCACCCACAGTAGTAGTTCCAGTAGGTCTCCCTTCAAAACAGAACAAATTTGAACAATAAATACAATTTCATAAGTAGAAAAAAAAAAAGGCTGATGTGTCAATTCCTAACGTTCTGAACATAGTCTAATAGATCCATCACATAAGCGATACCGACAATATTATCAACACGTTGCTCGAATACCGGTACCCTGCCATCATTTTTACCCTTTTTAGCAAGCTTAAATAAGAACATATATGTGTCTTTAATTTCCAGCTCAATAACAACACTTATAACATACCTTGAATACTGATGAGTTACCCATAAGGTGTGAAAATCAATAAGTGTTGCACTCGAATCACTAGCAACCACATTGACCAAAGGTGGCATAACCTCACGAACATATGTGTCTTAAATTTCCAAAACATTTTCAATCATATCCTAAAAGAAAAGAAAAAAAAGACACAAAGTGTTGTTAATCAATTTATCCAATAAATGATAACCTGGTGAACATGTATTATAAGGCTCCAAAAGTGACAACATACATGTTCTTCCTCTTCTATGGCCCTGCTTAGTTCAGCACCTCGCAACATCAACTTCAACTCATCATCAGTCACATACGGTTCACTAGCAGAGATTACAACTGCTAGCATTAGTATCACATAAATCCAAAACATGCAAAAAAAAAAAAAAAAAAAAAAAAACAAATTGTAAATGTAGCACACCTTCTTCCTTTCAGCCCAAGCAACTTGAGCATTCCCATTGATAGTGAAATGTCCCGTTCTTATTGATTAAAAACGTTCCATATTAATTGATTTCGTTGCGAGGTTTTGACCTCTATATGAGACGTTTTTCAAAGACTGCATTCATTTTTAAAACAAACCATAACCTTTATTTCATAAATAAAGGTTTAAAAAGCTTTACGTAGATTATCAAATAATGATAATCTAAAATATCCTGTTTACACACGACCATTACATAATGGTTTACAATACAAATATGTTACATCGAAATCAGTTTCTTGAATGCAGTTTTTACACGATATCATACAAACATGGACTCCAAATCTTGTCCTTATTTTAGTATGCAACAGCGGAAGCTCTTAGTATTCACCTGAGAATAAACATGCTTTAAACGTCAACAAAAATGTTGGTGAGTTATAGGTTTAACCTATATATATCAAATCGTAACAATAGACCACAAGATTTCATATTTCAATACACATCCCATACATAGAGATAAAAATCATTCATATGGTGAACACCTGGTAACCGACATTAACAAGATGCATATATAAGAATATCCCCATCAATCCGGGACACCCTTCGGATATGATATAAATTTCGAAGTACTAAAGCATCCGGTACTTTGGATGGGGTTTGTTAGGCCCAATAGATCTATCTTTAGGATTCGCGTCAATTAGAATGTCTGTTCCCTAATTCTTAGATTACCAGACTTAATAAAAGGGGCATATTCGATTTCGATAATTCAACCATAGAATGTAGTTTCACGTACTTGTGTCTATTTTGTAAATCATTTATAAAACCTGCATGTATTCTCATCCCAAAAATATTAGATTTTAAAAGTGGGACTATAACTCACTTTCACAGATTTTTACTTCGTCGGGAAGTAAGACTTGGCCACTGGTCGATTCACGAACCTATAACAAATATGTACATATATATCAAAGTATGTTCAAAATATATTTACAACACTTTTAATACATTTTGATGTTTTAAGTTTATTAAGTCAGCTGTCCTCGTTAGTAACCTACAACTAGTTGTCCACAGTTAGATGTACAGAAATAAATCGATATATATTATCTTGAATCAATCCACGACCCAGTGTATACGTATCTCAGTATTGATCACAACTCAAACTATATATATTTTGGAATCAACCTCAACCTTGTATAGCTAACTCCAACATTCACATATAGAGTGTCTATGGTTGTTCCGAAATATATATAGATGTGTCGACATGATAGGTCGAAACATTGTATACGTGTCTATGGTATCTCAAGATTACATAATATACAATACAAGTTGATTAAGTTATGGTTGGAATAGATTTGTTACCAATTTTCACGTAGCTAAAATGAGAAAAATTATCCAATCTTGTTTTACCCATAACTTCTTCATTTTAAATCCGTTTTGAGTGAATCAAATTGCTATGGTTTCATATTGAACTCTATTTTATGAATCTAAACAGAAAAAGTATAGGTTTATAGTCGAAAAAATAAGTTACAAGTCGTTTTTGTAAAGGTAGTCATTTCAGTCGAAAGAACGACGTCTAGATGACCATTTTAGAAAACATACTTCCACTTTGAGTTTAACCATAATTTTTGGATATAGTTTCATGTTCATAATAAAAATAATTTTCCCAGAATAACAACTTTTAAATCAAAGTTTATCATAGTTTTTAGTTAACTAACCCAAAACAGCCCGCGGTGTTACTACGACGGCGTAAATCCGGTTTTACGGTGTTTTTCGTGTTTCCAGGTTTTAAATCATTAAGTTAGCATATCATATAGATATAGAACATGTGTTTAGTTGATTTTAAAAGTCAAGTTAGAAGGATTAACTTTTATTTGCGAACAAGTTTAGAATTAACTAAACTATGTTCTAGTGATTACAAGTTTAAACCTTCGAATAAGATAGCTTTATATGTATGAATCGAATGATGTTATGAACATCATTACTACCTCAAGTTCCTTGGATAAACCTACTGGAAATGAGAAAAATGGATCTAGCTTCAAAGGATCCTTGGATGGCTTGAAAGTTCTTGAAGCAGAATCATGACACGAAAACAGTTCAAGTAAGATTTTCACTCGAAATAAGATTGTTATAGTTATAGAAATTGAATTAAAGTTTGAATATGATTATTACCTTGTATTATAAATATAACCTACTGTAATTAACAAAGGTTTCTTGATCTTGGATGATTACTTGGAATGGATTTAGAAAACTTGGAAGTAAACTTGCAATCTTGGAAGTATTCTTGATTTTATGAAACTAGAACTTTTGGAATTTATGAAGAACACTTAGAACTTGAAGATAGAACTTGAGAGAGATCAATTATATGAAGAAAAATGAAGAATGAAAGTGTTTGTAGGTGTTTTTGGTCGTTGGTGTATGGATTAGATATAAAGGATATGTAATTTTGTTTTCATGTAAATAAGTCATGAATGATTACTCATATTTTTGTAATTTTATGAGATATTTCATGCTAGTTGCCAAATGATGGTTCCCACATGTGTTAGGTGACTCACATGGGCTGCTAAGAGCTGATCATTGGAGTGTATATACCAATAGTACATACATCTAAAAGCTGTGTATTGTACGAGTACGAATACGGGTGCATACGAGTAGAATTTTTGATGAAACTGAACGAGGATGTAATTGTAAGCATTTTTGTTAAGTAGAAATATTTTGATAAGTGTCTTGGAGTCTTTCAAAAGTGTATGAATACATATTAAAACACTACATGTATATACATTTTAACTGAGTCGTTAAGTCATCGTTAGTCGTTACATGTAAGTGTTGTTTTGAAACCTTTAGGTTAACGATCTTGTTAAATGTTGTTAACCCAATGTTTATAATATCAAATGAGATTTTAAATTATTATATTATCATGATATTATGATGTATGAATATCTCTTAATATGATATATATATATATATATATATATATATATATATATATATATATATATATATATATATATATACATTAAATGTCGTTACAACGATAATCGTTACATATATGTCTCGTTTCAAAATCATTAAGTTAGTAGTCTTGTTTTTACATATGTAGTTCATTGTTAATATACTTAATGATATATTTAATTATCATAATATCATGTTAACTATATATGTATCCATATATATGTCATCATATAGTTTTTACAAGTTTTAACGTTCGTGAATCACCGGTCAACTTGGGTGGTCAATTGTCTATATGAAACCTATTTCAATTAATCAAGTCTTAACAAGTTTGATTGCTTAACATGTTGGAAACACTTAATCATGTAAATAACAATCTCAATTAATATATATAAACATGGAAAAGTTCAGGTCACTACAGATAGATACGTTACAACTCTTCCAACAGGATGTAAAACTAAAGAAAGCCATGCAATCGGCCTGACCTAGAGCCAAAGGCAGTTAATTTGTCAGGTAAAGTCCTTAAAACGCAATAGGTTTTTAACGGTTTTAAAGAAAGTAGAAAGTTGTCAGCGTACCACAAATCTTGTAACCTCGGTTGCATTGTGAACAGCTATACATTTTGGAGTTATTTCAGTTAGTAGCAAAACAGCAACATGGTATTAATATATGACTATTTGGGTTACAGTCTCATTGCTAATACTATATTTCACATTCTATTTTATTACATACAATCCCTTTCAAAACAAACATCTAAACAACTTCTAAGTAATAAGGAGTATTTAGTTTATTCTTTTATTAAAGATAATACGAAACTGAATAGTTAACCTCTGAATAGTCGAACAGTCATAACTAAAACACCTTTTATGCAAACACTGCACTGTAAATACTACATTTTGAAGCTGAAGTATTTAGATTGCAAGTTAATATCACGCGTTCAAACACCGCCTAAAAAGTAGTTAATAAACATATTGTCATTACTCCGGTGGCTGCACTGACACCTGCTTCACCAAAAATTGTTGTTGCTGCTTCAGTGACCAGTGTTGTGGCTCCAATATTGACAACACTAATAGTGATAACAAATAAGTATCAACTCATATCAAACTTAAAATCAAGTTTCAATGCAAGTAAAGACAGAACATTACGTCGTGCCAATAAGTATGGTTGTCAATAATCGAGTAACATCATTACGGAGCATTTTGAACACGCCGTTTTCAGACTCTTTTTCAGCCAATTCTCGAACCTGACCAAACACATATATGTATAAAAGTTTGAATTTTTATATCTCTAATGATAGGAAAACAAACATATAAATGATAATAGATACCTTCCAAGGCCAAAGAGTGGTAATTGAAGTTTCAGCCATGGAGAAAAATTTACAGTACCTACCCGTTAAATAAATTTCGTCCCGAAATTTTAAGCAGTTGGAGGTGTTGACGTATCTTCTGGAAATAAATGCTGGTATTTCTTCTTCATCTGATCTTCACGCTCCCAGGTGAACTCGGGTCCTCTACAAGCATTCCATCGAACCTTAACAATCGGTATCTTGTTTTGTTTAAGTCTCTTAACCTCACGATCCATTATTTCGACGGGTTCTTCAATGAATTGAAGTTTTTCATTGATTTGGATTTCGTCCAACGGAATAGTGAGATCTTCTTTAGCAAAACATTTCTTCAAATTTGAGACGTGGAAAGTGTTATGTACAGCCGCGAGTTGTTGAGGTAGCTCCAGTTGGTAAGCTACTGGTCCGACACGATCTATAATCTTGAATGGTCCAATGTACCTTGGATTTAGTTTCCCCCGTTTACCAAATCGAACAACGCCTTTCCAAGGTGAAACCTTAAGCATGACCATTTCTCCAATTTCAAACTCTATATCTTTTCTTTTACTATCCGCGTATCTCTTTTATCGACTCTGGGCGGTTTTCAATCTTTGTTGAATTTGGATGATTTTCTCGGTAGTTTCTTGTATTATCTCCGGACCCGTAATCTGTCTATCCCCCACTTCACTCCAACAAATCGGAGACCTGCACTTTCTACCATAAAGTGCTTCAAACGGCGCCATCTCAATGCTTGAATGGTAGCTGTTGTTGTAGGAAAATTCTGCTAACGGTAGATGTCGATCCCAACTGTTTTCGAAATCAATAACACAAGCTCGTAGCATGTCTTCAAGCGTGTGTATCGTCCTTTCGCTCTGCCCATCAGTTTGTGGATGATAGGTAGTACTCATGTCTAGACGAGTTCCCAATGCTTGCTGTAATGTCTGCCAGAATCTTGAAATAAATCTGCCATCCCTATCAGAGATAATAGAGATTGGTATTCCATGTCTGGAGACGACTTCCTTCAAATACAGTCGTGCTAACTTCTCCATCTTGTCATCTTCTCTTATTGGCAGGAAGTGTGCTGACTTGGTGAGACGATCAACTATTACCCAAATAGTATCATAACCACTTGCAGTCCTTGGCAATTTAGTAATGAAATCCATGGTAATGTTTTCCCATTTCCATTCCGGGATTTCAGGTTGTTGTAGTAGACCTGATGGTTTCTGATGTTCAGCTTTGACCTTAGAACACGTCAAATATTCTCCTACATATTTAGCAATATCGGCTTTCATACCTGGCCACCAAAAATGTTTCTTAAGATCCTTGTACATCTTCCCCGTTCCAGGATGTATTGAGTATCTGGTTTTATGAGCTTCTCTAAGTACCATTTCTCTCATATCTCCAAATTTTGGTACCCAAATTCTTTCAGCCCTATACCGGGTTCCGTCTTTCCGAATATTAAGATGCTTCTCCGATCCTTTGGGTATTTCATCCTTTAAATTTCCCTCTTTTAAAACTCCTTGTTACGCCTCCTTTATTTGAGTAGTAAGGTTAGTGTGAATCATTATATTCATAGATTTTACTCGAATGGGTTCTCTGTCCTTTCGGCTCAAGGCGTCGGTACCACATTTACCTTCCCCGGGTGGTAACGAATCTCAAATCGTAATCATTCAACAATTCAATCCACCTACGCTGCCTCATATTCAGTTGTTTCTGATTAAATATGTGTTGAAGACTTTTGTGGTCGGTATATATAATACTTTTGACCCCATATAAGTAGTGCCTCCAAGTCTTTAATGCAAAAACAACCGCGCCTAATTCCAAATCATGCGTCGTATAATTTTGCTCATGAATCTTCAATTATCTAGACGCATAAGCAATCACCTTCGGCCCTTGCATTAATACACAACCGAGACCTTGCTTTGATGCGTCTCAATAAATCACAAAATCATCATTCCCTTCAGGCAATGACAATATAGGTGCCGTAGTTAGCTTTTTCTTCAATAATTGAAATGCCTTCTCTTGTTCATCCTTCCATTCAAATTTCTTCCCTTTATGCGTTAATGCAGTCAAGGGTTTTGCTATTTTGGAGAAATCTTGGATGAATCTTCTGTAGTAACCAGCCAATCCTAAAAACTGGCGTATGTGTTTCGAAATTTTCGGGGTTTCCCACTTTTCAACGGTTTCAATCTTTGCTAGATCCACCTGAATACCTTCTTTGTTCACTATATGACCGAGGAATTGAACTTCTTTCAACCAAAATGCACACTTTGAAAACTTAGCGTACAGTTTTTCTTTCCTCAATACTTCTAGCACTTTTCTCAAATGTTCTTCGTGCTCTTGATCATTCTTTGAGTAAATAAGTATGTCATCGATGAAAACAATGACAAACTTGTCAAGATATGGCCCACACACTCGGTTCATAAGGTCCATGAACATAGCTGGTGCGTTAGTCAATTCAAACGGCATAACCATAAACTCGTAATGACCATAACGCCTCCTAAAAGCAGTTTTTGGAATATCATCCTCCTTTACTCGCATTTAATGATATCCAGAACGTAAATCGATCTTCAAATAAACTGACGAGCCTTGTAGTTGATCAAATAAGTCGTCAATTCTTGGCAGTGGATAACGGTTTTTGATGGTAAGTTTGTTCAACTCTCTGTAGTCAATACACAACCTAAATGTACCATCCTTCTTCTTGACAAACAAAATAGGAGCTCTCCATGGTGATGTGCTTGGTCGAATGAAACCACGTTCTAATAGTTCTTGCAGTTGGCTTTGCAGTTCTTTCATCTCGCTGGGTGCGAGTCTATAAGGAGCACGAGCTATTAGTGCAGCTCCTGGTACAAGATCTATTTGAAATGCAACAGATCGATGTGGAGGTAGTCCCGGTAATTCTTTCAGAAATACATCGGGAAATTCTTTTGCGACGGGAACATCATTGATGCTCTTTTCTTCAGTTTGTACTTTCTCGACGTGTGCTAGAACAGCATAGCAACCTTTTCTTATTAGTTTTTGTGCCTTCAAATTACTAATAAGATGTAGCTTCATGTTGCCCTTTTCTCCGTACACCATTAAGGGTTCTCCTTCTTCTCGTACAATGCGAATTGCATTTTTATAACATACGATCTCTGCTTTCACCTTCTTCAGCCAGTCCATGCCAACTATTACATCAAAACTCCTTAACTCTACTGGTATCAAATCAATCTTAAATATTTCGCTACCCAGTTTAATTTCTCGATTCCGGTATATATTTTCTGCTGAAATTAATTTACCGTTTGCTAATTCGAGTAAAAATTTACTATCCAACGGCGTCAATGGACAACTTAATTTAGCACAAAAATCTCTACTCATATAGCTTCTATCCGCACCCGAATCAAATAAAACGTAAGTAGATTTATTGTCAATAAGAAACGTACCCGTAACAAGCTCCGGGTCTTCCTGTGCCTCTGCCGCATTAATATTGAAAACTCTTCCGCGGCCTTGTCCATTCGTGTTCTCCTGGTTCGGGCAATTTCTAATAATGTGGCCCGGTTTTCCACATTTATAACAAACTACATTGGCATAACTTGCTCCGACACTACTTGCTCCGCCATTACTCATTCCGACACCATTTGTTCCTTTCGTTCTGTTAACCCCTGGTCCGTAGACCTCACACTTCGCCGCGCTATGACCATTTCTTTTACACTTGTTGCAAAATTTGGTGCAAAACCCCGAGTGATACTTTTCACACCTTTGACATAGCTGCTTCTGATTGTTATTGTTGTTGCAGTTGTTATTGTTGTTGGGATGATTGTTGTAGTTGTTGTTGTTGTTGTTGTTGTTGTTGTTGGGCCGTTTGTTGTAGTTGCGATTGATGTTGCGATTGTTGGGATAATTGTTGCGATTATTATTGTAATTGCTGTTGTTGTATTAGTGATTCTTATCACCGTTTTCCTCCCACTTTCTTTTGACTTGCTTCACATTGGCCTCTTCAGCCGTCTGTTCTTTAATTCTTTCCTCAATCTAGTTCACTAGTTTTTGAGCCATTCCACATGCCTATTGTATGGAGGCGGGCTCGTGTGAAATTATATCTTCTTGGATTCTTTCCAGTAATCCTTTCACAAATGCGTCGATCTTCTCTTCCTCATCTTCGAACGCTCCCGGACACAATAGGCACAATTCTGTGAATCGTCTTTCGTACGTGGTAATATCAAATCCTTGGGTTCGTAACCCTCTAAGTTCTGTCTTGAGCTTATTGACCTCGGTTCTGGGACGGTACTTCTCGTTCATCAAGTGCTTGAATGCTGACCACGGTAGTGCATAAGCATCATCTTGTCCCACTTGCTCTAGATAGGTATTCCACCATGTTAACGCAGAACCTATGAAGGTATGCGTAGCGTACTTCACTTTGTCCTCTTCAGTACACTTACTTATGGAAAACACCGATTCGACCTTCTCGGTCCACCGTTTCAATCCGATCGGTCCTTCGGTTCCATCAAATTCCAAAGGTTTGCAGGCAGTGAATTCTTTGTAGGTGCATCCTACACGATTTCCTGTACTGCTAGATCCAAGGTTATTGTTGGTATGTAGCGCAGCCTGTACTGCGGCTATGTTTGAAGCTAAAAAAGTACGGAATTCCTCTTCATTCATATTCACGGTGTGTCGAGTAGTCGGTGCCATTTCCTTCAAAATAGTCAAATGGAACAAGTTAATCATACAGAATATTAAGAGTAGTTAATAGTATTTCGTAGCATAATATGAACTCATTTATAAAAGCTTTTTCTTCATATTAGCATTTTATAAGTTTAAATTCGGGTAGTACCTACCCGTTAAGTTCATACTTAATAGCTAATATACAATTCAACTACTACAATTCTATATGAAAAACTGATTATAATAATATTTCGTGTTCAAACTTTTATACAATATTTTCCAAACTTACAATACTGCTTATTTTACATAAAGCATGAAATATAGCACACAATAACTTTGATACAAGATATAGTTGTGAAGATAATTCTAGCTAGTACACAAGTCGTTCAGCAAAGGCAATAAAGACACGTAATTCATACGTCCAGAAACAAGTCATGCATTCTGGTTTTACTAGGACTACTTCCCATCCTTGGTCTTGTGAAATATAACCATTATGGCCGTTGATAAGACAGCGTGTTGTAACGTCGTCAAAGGGACGAGGGTTACGTAATGACCAACAGTCTCGTAATAACCTAAAAACCTCATTTCTTACCCCAATTACCGACTCCGTCACTTGTGGGAACGTTTTGTTTAATAGTTGTAGCCCGATGTTCTTTTTCTCACTTTGGTGATAAGCGAACATTACTAACCCGTAAACATAGCATGCTTCTTTATGTTGCATGTTAGCCGCTTTTTCTAAATCATGAAGTCCTATATTCGGATACATTGAGTCAAAATAATTTCTTAACCCGTTGCGTAAAATAGCATTTGGGTTCCCCGCAATATATGCGTCAAAGTAAACACATCGTAACTTATGGGTTTCCCAATGTGATATCCCCCATCTTTCAAACGAAAGTCTCTTATAAACCAAGACATTCTTGGAACGTTCTTCGAATGTCTTACAAACTGATTTCTCCGTAAATAGTTGTGCCAAAGAATTCTGACCGACTCTAGACAAGATTTCATCAATCATGTCTCCGGGTAGGTCTCTTAAAATATTGGGTTGTCTATCCATTTTGTGTTTTTATACTGTAAAATAGACAAGAGTTAGATTCATAAAAAAAAATACTTATTAATACAAGCAATTTTTACATATATCATAAAGCATAAGCACACTATATTACATATATTACACCACACGAATACAACTATCTTATTCCGACTCGCTCGTTTCTTCTTCTTCGGTTTTGGTTCGCTTTTCCAAGTTTCTAGGGATATATGATGTTCCCCTAATACGATCTGTCGTTTTCCACAATGGTTTAGAAAAACCTGGTGGTTTAGAGGTTCCCGGGTCATTGTTACAACTTAAGGACTTCGGGGGTTGGCGATACATATAAAGTTCATCGGAGTTGGAATTAGATTTCTCTATTTTTGTGCCCTTTCCCTTATTATTTTCTTTTGCCTTTTTAAATTCAGTTGGGGTAATTTCTATAACATCATCGAAATTCTCGTCGGAATCCGATTCATCGGAGAATTGGTAATCCTCCCAATATTTTGCTTCCTTGGCGGAAACACCATTGACCATAATTAACCTTGGTCGGTTGGTTGAGAATTTTCTTTTACTTAACCGTTTTATTATTTCCCCCACCGGTTCTATTTCCTCCTCCGGTTCCTCCTCTTCCGGTTCTGATTCTTCTTCCGGTTCTGATTCTTCTTCTGGTTCCTCTTCGGGAACTTGTGAATCAGTCTAATATATATTTGACTCTTCGTTATTATTAGGTGAGTCAATGGGACTTGTGGTAGAGGTAGACATCTATCACACAATATCAAACATGTTAAGAGATTAATATATCACATAATATTCACATGTTAAAAATATATAGTTTTCAACAAAAATGTTAAGCAATCATTTTTAAAGAAAACACGGTCGAAGTCTAGACTCACTAATGCATCCTAACAAACTCGATAAGACACACTAATGCAAATTTTCTGGTTCTCTAAGACCAACGCTCGGATACCAACTGAAATGTCCCATTCTTATTGATTAAAAACGTTCCATATTAATTGATTTCGTTGCGAGGTTTTGACCTCTATATGAGACATTTTTCAAAGACTGCATTCATTTTTAAAACAAACCATAACCTTTATTTCATAAATAAAGGTTTAAAAAGCTTTACGTAGATTATCAAATAATGATAATCTAAAATATCCTGTTTACACACGACCATTACATAATGGTTTACAATACAAATATGTTACATCGAAATCAGTTTCTTGAATGCAGTTTTTACACAATATCATACAAACATGGACTCCAAATCTTGTCCTTATTTTAGTATGCAACAGCGGAAGCTCTTAGTATTCACCTGAGAATAAACATGCTTTAAACGTCAACAAAAATGTTGGTGAGTTATAGGTTTAACCTATATATATCAAATCATAACAATAGACCACAAGATTTCATATTTCAATACACATCCCATACATAGAGATAAAAATCATTCATATGGTGAACACCTGGTAACCGACATTAACAAGATGCATATATAAGAATATCCCCATCATTCCGGGACACCCTTTGGATATGATATAAATTTCGAAGTACTAAAGCATCCGGTACTTTGGATGGGGCTTGTTGGGCCCAATAGATCTATCTTTAGGATTCGCGTCAATTAGGGTGTCTGTTCCCTAATTCTTAGATTACCAGACTTAATAAAAAGGGGCATATTCGATTTCGATAATTCAACCATAGAATGTAGTTTCACGTACTTGTGTCTATTTTGTAAATCATTTATAAAACCTGCATGTATTCTCATCCCAAAAATATTAGATTTTAAAAGTGGGACTATAACTCACTTTCACAGATTTTTACTTCGTCAGGAAGTAAGACTTGGCCACTGGTTGATTCACGAACCTATAACAATATATACATATATATCAAAGTATGTTCAAAATATATTTACAACACTTTTAATACATTTTGATGTTTTAAGTTTATTAAGTCAGCTGTCCTCGTTAGTAACCTACAACTAGTTGTCCACAGTTAGATGTACAGAAATAAATCGATAAATATTATCTTGAATCAATCCACGACCCAGTGTATACGTATCTCAGTATTGATCACAACTCAAACTATATATATTTTGGAATCAACCTCAACCCTGTATAGCTAACTCCAACATTCACATATAGAGTGTCTATGGTTGTTCCGAAATATATATAGATGAGTCGACATGATAGGTCGAAACATTGTATACGTGTCTATGGTATCTCAAGATTACATAATATACAATACAAGTTGATTAAGTTATGGTTGGAATAGATTTTTTACCAATTTTCACGTAGCTAAAATGAGAAAAATTATCCAATCTTGTTTTACCCATAACTTCTTCATTTTAAATCCGTTTTGAGTGAATCAAATTGCTATGGTTTCATATTGAACTCTATTTTATGAATTTAAACAGAAAAAGTATAGGTTTATAGTCAGAAAAATAAGTTACAAGTCGTTTTTGTAAAGGTAGTCATTTCAGTCGAAAGAACGACGTCTAGATGACCATTTTAGAAAACATACTTCCACTTTGAGTTTAACCATGATTTTTGGATATAGTTTCATGTTCATAATAAAAATAATTTTCCCAGAATAACAACTTTTAAATCAAATTTTATCATAGTTTTTAGTTAACTAACCCAAAACAGCCCACGGTGTTACTACGACGGCGTAAATCCGGTTTTACGGTGTTTTTCGTGTTTCCGGGTTTTAAATCATTAAGTTAGCATATCATATAGATATATAACATGTGTTTAGTTGATTTTAAAAGTCAAGTTAAAAGGATTAACTTTTATTTGCGAACAAGTTTAGAATTAACTAAACTATGTTCTAGTGATTACAAGTTTAAACCTTCGAATAAGATAGCTTTATATGTATGAATCGAATGATGTTATGAACATCATTACTACCTCAAGTTCCTTGGATAAACCTACTGGAAATGAAAAAAATGGATCTAGCTTCAAAGGATCCTTGGATGGCTTGAAAGTTCTTGAAGCAGAATCATGACACGAAAACAGTTCAAGTAAGATTTTCACTCGAAATAAGATTGTTATAGTTATAGAAATTGAATTAAAGTTTGAATATGATTATTACCTTGTATTATAAAGATAACCTACTGTAAGTAACAAAGGTTTCTTGATCTTGGATGATTACTTGGAATGGATTTAGAAAACTTGGAAGTAAACTTGCAATCTTGGAAGTATTCTTGATTTTATGAAACTAGAACTTTTGGAATTTATGAAGAACACTTAGAACTTGAAGATAGAACTTGAGAGAGATCAATTAGATGAATAAAATTGAAGAATGAAAGTGTTTGTAGGTGTTTTTGGTCGTTGGTGTATGGATTAGATATAAAGGATATGTAATTTTGTTTTCATGTAAATAAGTCATGAATGATTACTCATATTTTTGTAATTTTATGAGATATTTCATGCTAGTTGCCAAATGATGGTTCCCACATGTGTTAGGTGACTCACATGGGCTACTAAGAGCTGATCATTGGAGTGTATATACCAATAGTACATACATCTAAAAGCTGTGTATTGTACGAGTACGAATACGGGTGCATACGAGTAGAATTTTTGATGAAACTGAACGAGGATGTAATTGTAAGCATTTTTGTTAAGTAGAAGTATTTTGATAAGTGTCTTGGAGTCTTTCAAAAGTGTATGAATACATATTAAAACACTACATGTATATACATTTTAACTGAGTCGTTAAGTCATCGTTAGTCGTTACATGTAAGTGTTGTTTTGAAACCTTTAGGTTAACGATCTTGTTAAATGTTGTTAACCCAATGTTTATAATATCAAATGAGATTTTAAATTATTATATTATCATGATATTATGATGTATGAATATCTCTTAATATGATATATATACATTAAATGTCGTTACAACGATAATCGTTACATATATGTCTCGTTTCAAAATCATTAAGTTAGTAGTCTTGTTTTTACATATGTAGTTCATTGTTAATATACTTAATGATATGTTTAATTATCATAATATCATGTTAACTATATATGTATCCATATATATGTCATCATATAGTTTTTACAAGTTTTAACGTTCGTGAATCACCGGTCAACTTGGGTGGTCAATTGTCTATATGAAACCTATTTCAATTAATCAAGTCTTAACAAGTTTGATTGCTTAACATGTTGGAAACACTTAATCATGTAAATAACAATCTCAATTAATATATATAAACATGGAAAAGTTCGGGTCACTACAGATAGATACGTTACAACTCTTCCAACAGGATGTAAAACTAAAGAAAGCCATGCAATCGGCCTGACCTAGAGCCAAAGGCAGTTAATTTGTCAGGTAAAGTCCTTAAAACGCAACAGGTTTTTAACGGTTTTAAAGAAAGTAGAAAGTTGTCAGCGTACCACAAATCTTGCAACCTCGGTTGCATTGTGAACAGCTATACATTTTGGAGTTATTTCAGTTAGTAGCAAAACAGCAACCTGGTATTAATATATGACTATTTGGGTTACAGTCTCATTGCTAATACTATATTTCACATTCTATTTTATTACATACAATCCCTTTCAAAACAAACATCTAAACAACTTCTAAGTAATAAGGAGTGTTTAGTTTATTCTTTTATTAAAGATAATACGAAACTGAATAGTTAACCTCTGAATAGTCGAACAGTCATAACTAAAACACCTTTTATGCAAACACTGCACTGTAAATACTACATTTTGAAGCTGAAGTATTTAGATTGCAAGTTAATATCACGCGTTCAAACACCGCCTAAAAAATTAGTTAATAAACATACTGTCATTACTCCGGTGGTTGCACTGACACCTGCTTCACCAAAAATTGTTGTTGCTGCTTCAGTGACCAGTGTTGTGGCTCCAATATTGACAACACTAATAGTGATAACAAATAAGTATCAACTCATATCAAACTTAAAATCAAGTTTCAATGCAAGTAAAGACAGAACATTACGTCGTGCCAATAAGTATGGTTGTCAATAATCGAGTAACATCATTACGGAGCAATTTGAACACGCCGTTTTCAGACTCTTTTTCAGCCAATTCTCGAACCTGACCAAACACATATATGTATAAAAGTTTGAATTTTTATATCTCTAATGATAGGAAAACAAACATATAAATGATAATAGATACCTTCCAAGGCCAAAGAGTGGTAATTGAAGTTTCAGCCATGGAGAAAAATTTAGAAAGACCAAAAAGGGCAGCTAAGATTAAGCCTTGTTCCTTCAAAACTTTAAGAACCATCAAAACTTTGGGTAAAGAATCAATAAATGACAACTTAATCTGCTCTAAACCCACAGAATATTCAACACCATGAGCAGCCTTGCAGCATCCTAACACACAGCATGCTGCAGCCAAAATCAAACCTTTTTTAACAAAATCCACACCATTTGGGTTGGGGTTTATTAAATGATGGTTGCTACTTTTAACCAAAACAGACCTCAAAGTAAATCAAGAATGTTTAGCCTATGGTTTCTAAGGTGCTGTTTGTTTTTTAAGATGTTTTGTCAGAAGGTCTGTGAATCATGTCTGTAGAGAAGATGTGATCTGAAGATCTGCATGCTGAATATTAAAGACTGTTTGTTTTTTTTGTCTGAAAAATTATTCCGGTTCTAAATTAATGTCATTTGACATTTTAACAAATAATTGAGTATTAAACTAATATAAAATATAGTAAAAATTGTTAAAATTCAACATTTGAGGCAATAATACATACACACGCATCAGCATCCATAGCCACAAAGTTCTTGCTTTCTTTACTAATTTTGTTTTTATTTTATTTTATACATAATAAATGGACTAAAATATTTCAATCCAACCAAGATTTCAATTGGTCACCAAAGTCTCGAACTCAAACAAAATTCATCAATTTGATCAATTACTCAATATAAATCTCAAACTCACACCAAAAAAGCTTACAATATCCACATCCATGGTTAATACAGAGATACTTACAATATTCACACCTACAGATGTTATTCCAAACAAGAAATCAAACCCAAAAGTAATTTAAAATAAATTAAATTAAAGAAAATATTAAAAGAATTATACACCAATTTAGTGGGCTGGAGGTAGAGCAACCGGCAGTGTTGCAGTCGGAGGTGTGCTGCCGGAGAGGGTGACGTCGTCGTCGGAAGGGGTGCGGCCAGAAGGATGTCTTCACTAGAGGTGGAGGTGGGTGGTGCAAGAATGGAAGAGAAATAGGTAGATGTTACGTATAGAGTATATCAAATTTGTCTTCTAACTTTGGAAGCACTATTCTAGAGCTGCAGGCTTGAAGACATTAGCAGATCTTATTTTGTCTTTTGTCTTCGAAAAAACAAACCGTCTTAAATAGAAATGTCTGCCCGCCCGCAGACGTAAGATATAATAAGGTCTTCAGTCAGAAAAACAAACACCACCTAAATCTAGTAACAGCAGCAGCAGCAGATGAACTGTCACTCCTACAATGTAAGATTTTAGGGTTGCAACTTCTTAATCTTGTTGTTGTTGTTGTTGTTGTTGATAATCTGAACATAGATGGTTCTGGAATTCAACCATTGCATCTTCACAAAGCTTTATCGCTTTATGTAGTTCTTGCAAATGGACCCACTTAGGCTGTCGAAGAGCACCTGCATTATTAATATTCAAATTAAATAATAAAATTAAAACTCAAATCCAAACGATCCATGAAAAAAGAATAAATTTCTAAACGATCCATGAATAAAGATCATTTTTTTTACCGCATTCATCAAGTAGAGTACAGATTTGAGAAAGATAACATACAATTCTCACATAACCAAAGCATAAACAATCATTAATGATAAACTACATTTAAAAATCAAATTCATGTGAAATCAAAATATAAACTTCAATGGACACATGGTAAAAAATATGTATTAAACTGAACAAAAAGCAACAAACAAAATTATCCTCCTGTTATTAAATTTATCAACCAAATAACCCTTAAAAAATCCTCATTCACTGTATGTACGTATCAATATATACCTATAATCTATAAATTATTTATGTATTAAAACTACAATTAATAAAAGAACAAAAATCAATATGAGAATTACCTTTAAATAGAAAAAAGCTAAAAACGGGTTACACCTCCAGCAAGAATCTACAAAAGACAGAATAAGAAAGCAATCAGACATAGTCGTTTTGTTTTTGACAAAAAAGAATCAGCTTCGATTCACAAAAATGTGAAAAAATAACCGAATTTCGATCAATTAGGTAAGAAAAGCATGACAACAGGTAAAATCCACAACTTACAATTCTCAAACAAAACCCTAATTGGCGCTGCAGAAGGAAGAAATAAATCGTCGAAAAACAGAAGAGGAAAAATCGCCAGATGAAGAAGAGGGAAAATCGCAGAAGCATAATTGTGGGTGTATAATTGAAAGGAGATAATTTTGTGATATGAGATAGGTGGATCAAAGGGATGGGTTGAAGAAGATGGGAGGCATGGGCTGAAGAGGAACAGATGTAACTGTTGATGAAGTCTACACGCCACCTCAAAGCAACCGATTTTTTTACATTTTTTTTTTTTTACTTAAAAAGCCAAACTATGTGAAAATTGGTGTGTGTAAATGGTGAACAGTAAGCTTTGTGAGAGGAGAAGTGTCACGTGGACCAATCAGAAGCCAAAAATCACACTTGTATTTAGTAGTAGGATAGTACCCTTAAGTAAGAAGAGTTAGAGGGTGGAATGGTGGATGGTATGAACTATTGTGAGGGATATATCTGTCACATTTAAACCAAAAGTGTGAATGTATCAAAAAAAGAGTGTGTGAGGATCACTCCCCTTAAGTTATAAGATCCCGATGTGGAAGCATCATTCGCCTTCTTTTCTCAACCTCAAATTAACTTCTCCAAGTTGACCTTTTGAAATATTCTTATTCAAGACATAGCACGATCTACAAAAACTTTTACAGTAATAGCTGCCGTTGCAATCTTGCACCATTCGATATGTAGATATGAGTAACTTTCCACAAGTATATCATATTAGCATTGTCTGTTGTTCTTTGTGATGTAATATTAGCTGCACATAATTCACTTTAGTTGACAAGTTAAACTTTTTGTACACTATTTCATATTATTAATAAAATCATTGTATTGCTTTAAGTTAAACAAAAATCAAACCATAAATTTACTACATTAACCAAAAAGATCCGACCAAACAACACAACAAGTATAACAAAAAAACACACATAATGATAAAATGGACGAAACAAAAGAGGATTTCAATCAAATCGCCAAAGGAAAACTAGGAACCATCTTCAATGCGGAAGCCTGAGAACTTCACGAACCCAAAGAAAACAAGCTCAAATATCCTTCACAAATTTCATAAATTGTTTCATTTTAGCGCCTAGAACCGGTCTCTTCTTTCGAGGTTTCTTTGGTTAAGTTAAAACTTTAAATCGATTGTTGGAGTTAATAAGAATTGATTCAATCCTTACACCTCAAATATTTTTCATTACTTCATCAAAAAAAAAAAATAATAATAAAAAGAGATCCTTTTTGGAGACTTAAGTCTGCCAAGCGTGACATTGACTATATCTAAGTTAGAGGTGGCGGAAACAAAATCAACCGCCCCCTTAATAACAACGCATAATTTCACGAAATAAGTCTCTTTCGAAACCGAATTCACCATTTCATAGATTCGGGCACGACAACCACACTATCGTTAGGAACATCCAATGTTGAGATCTCAAGACCTCATTAACCAAGTCCAAATGTCTTTATAAGCACCAAGAACGAAAGATTGTGACTCACGAAGTGAACTAGGAACCCCATTATGAACCAGACCATTAACGAAACCAACAATATCCGTAACTAAAAGTTAAAAATTATAATGCAACCAAGCTAATAATAACGTATGAGACCTTAGTAAATAGGGATGACAATGACCATCCGATCAAGTGAATATCTATCCGATTCATGATGGATAAGGATAATCAAAATGGATACGGATACAAATATAGATAAACCTAAATGGAAATGGATATGGATATGGATAAACAATTTCATCCATGAATATATCCATTATCACACGAAATATATATATATATATATATATATATATATATATATATATATATATATATATATATATATATATATATATATATATATATATATATATATATATATATATGCATAAATATAGATATATGCAAACACTTGTAATATTAGAAATGCATTTACCATTACACATACATTTTGCTTGCAATAATATAATGAATTAACTATCATATATTACAATAAAACACGTATATCTAATTAAATAAATATATAAATTATTTACCAGTCGATTTAATAAATTGTGTTAAATCTTCGACAATACACGTTCTTGTAGATAGATTTTAATTATGTAGCATTATATATGTTTCTGTTATTTTAC
This sequence comes from Rutidosis leptorrhynchoides, assembly GCF_046630445.1. Lineage (NCBI taxonomy): Eukaryota > Viridiplantae > Streptophyta > Magnoliopsida > Asterales > Asteraceae > Rutidosis > Rutidosis leptorrhynchoides. The sequence goes on from NC_092335.1 coordinate 457,257,868, forward strand.
GTTTTTGTTTTTAATCACATATTAAGAGATGTTATAAACAACTTTTGAATATCCAACAGATATTCATTAACCCGCTTAAACCACTGAATATGAATATGGATGAATAAAAATTAAATGGATATGGATACGGCATCACTCGATCCATATTCGATTTATTGTTATTATTACTAGTAACATTGTTTACATATTAAAAATTTTAGAGCTTATGGAAAAATAAATTTTATAAGACTGCTTCCAACGGATAACCCACCTTGTTTCTAGCTCTCAAAGCTTGGTTAGGAGTGACTAGCCCTCATTTCGCCCTGATCCATCGCTCTATTTTATGTTCTTAAACAACACATATGAGGACGGATAATTATATACCTGCGTTTACATTAACTTGTAATATTTGTACCATATAATAAATTAATAATCTATTAATATAGTGTATCTCAATTTTTGTAAATAAATATGTTATAGTTGGGAGTGTTTAGTAATGAGTTAGTTCAGGTGAAAAATATTAATGTAACGCTGATGTAACAGTTATTTTTTATAAGAAATTATGTCATGTTATGAGTGACCTAAAAAGAAGCTAGTTGAAGTGATTTTCATAATTGAACTAGCAACCTATTAGAGATGAAATTACATAATTAACCCTTGTATCCTTAATTATTTTATTTATTTAAGCTTTAACTAATTTATGAAAGGCTAATGAAACACAACGATTTCTAATTTAAGCTTTGGCTACCGACCAATTTCCCCAACCACGCCTTTAGCATATTTGATTACATGAAATAATGGGACCCATATACCGAAGACTCTCAACACACTTTATGACACTATAAATAGAGACGGAGACTCCTCCCAAATGAGGGATCAATTTCATACAAAAACATAGCCCTTTCAACTCATTTTCGTTGCAAATCGGTTATAAAAAATGCAAAACGGTTCGAGTTTTTCGGGTGTCGAAAACGGGTACCTACATAGCGAGAAGTTTGATGATGACGGTAGAATAAAGCGAACTGGTAAGCCTATTTCAGCTTTCTTATGACACATTACTTGTCACTATGTCACACAAGTAGATTTTATTCTTTATTTATTTATTAGTATAGTATTTGTATGTAAATTAATTGAATTTTTGTTTGCTTTAGGTGATTGGCAAAGTGCAAGTGCACATATCATAACAGCAGTAATCGGGTCAGGAGTGTTGTCATTAGCATGGTGTTTTGCTCAGTTAGGATGGATTGCAGGCACCATCACTCTCGTCTTGTTTTCGGTCATTACTATGTTTAACTCCATCTTGCTGACCGACTGTTACCGGTCACCTGATCCTATTACCGGTAACAGAAACTACACTTACATGGATGCTGTAAAATCCAACCTTGGTAAACTAAATCTCCCTTCTTCTTTTTTTACTTTTTATTTATTTACTTAGACAAAAGTAAATTTCTTAACAGGATAGAGGTTTCAAGTATCTTGAGGTTTGAAAATGGTCAAAACCGGTCATAGATAACTCTCTTAGACTAGTAAATTACTAACTTAAAAGCTAGTAAAAGTAAACATGTTTACATAAGGGGAGACTTTTTCATTTATTAGTTATGGATAAGCGTAAAGTGTAGTGTAATTTATAAATTAATTACGTTGCAACCAATTTTGGGTAAGCATGTAGTACATTACAAAAAGATAAGAATTCTAGTATTACACCGTTCCAACTGATTGTCGGTTTAAGTTGTTCCAAAGATATATAAATACATTAAATGCATATAATTTGAATTGAAGATAAGTATAAAACATAATAATATAGAAAAATACATATATCATATTCTATAAAATAATTTTATTATATGTCATTTTTTTTAGACTATATTTGTAAATACAAATGCATTTAAAGTACGTAATTTTTTAAATAATTTTGATTGCTTGTGTTTGTGTATGTTACATGAAGGAACACTTCAACACAAGCTTTGTGGTATAGCTCAATATGGCGTTCTAACCGGAATAACCATCGGATACACCACCACCACCGCCATCAGCATGGCGTAAGTTCATAACAATTTCGATTTGTTCCTTTCATTTATGGACACGAATTTACTGCCATCAGCATGGCGTAAGTTCGTAACAATTTCGATTTGTTCCTTTCATTTATCGACACAAATTTAATATGTTCTTCTAATTCATTTCCATTCATTAGTGCCATCAATAAATCAAACTGTTTCCATAAACATGGACATGAAGCTGATTGTCGTGTGCGCAACAACTCGTTTATGGTGATATTCGCAGTCATTCAAATCATTCTAAGCCAAGTTCCCAACTTCCATAAACTGTCACCGCTATCAGTCGTTGCTGCTATTATGTCCTTCACTTGTTCGTTAATTGGAATTGGTCTCTCAATCGCTAAAATCGCAGGTCAGTAAAGAGTCATTTGTACTTTATCTATAAAACATTCGATCTTTATAAGAAGTTTTAAGATTCTTTTGTGTGTGTGTGTGTGTGTGTGTGTGTGTGTGTGTTCTGCAGGTGAAGGAATTGGGAAGACAACTCTAACAGGAATACCAGTTAGTAAAGATTTTTCAGGGACAGAGAAAATGTGGAAAACTTTTTCAGCTCTCGGAGATATTGCGTTCGCCTATTCGTTTTGTTTTGTTCTCATTGAAATTCAGGCAAGTTGTTTATGATAAAAATATAGCTATTTGAATAGTTCTAAGGGTACCTTAATTAATAAAATGTAGGATACTTTGAAATCAAGTCCACCAGAAAACAAACAAATGAAGAAGGCTACAGCTACAGGAATCATGGCATCAACTGTATTCTATCTACTGTGTGGGGTCCTCGGATATGCAGCATTCGGGAACGATGCACCAGGAAACTTCTTGACAGGGTTCGGGTTTTACGACCCATTTTGGTTGATTGATTTCGCTAATATTTGCATTGTGATTCATCTTCTTGGTGCTTATCAGGTAAAAAGTCATATCGTAAAAAGTCATATCATATCAGGCATTGTTGTAAAAGTCGTCGAGTCGGCAGACGCGTCGGTTTAAGGACTAGCCCGCCCCGACTCGCTTAAAAACGCCTTAAAATTCGGTCCACTCTAAAAAGTCGGGTCAACGCCTGGCTTGACTCGGGTACGAGTCGGTCAAAGTCAAAGTTAAGTAAAAAAATTTATATCTTTTAAAAGTAGATATTTGATATATTTTTGTAACATATATGGGTGTGTGTAATTTATTTATTACTATAAGGCAACGTTGAGAAGTCAGCGTTGGTCAACGCATGACTCGTCCCCGACTCGACCGCCATGTCCCTCCAAGGTCCCGACCCACTCGCCTCCGACTCGTGACTTTTATAATCTTGATATTGGGTCATGAAGTCCAACCCTTCAGTGATAACATTATTGTCACAAATTGCAACTAACCTAGGGGTTGTTCTGTTATGAATTACACAGGTTTTGGCACAACCGTTTTTTGGGTTCGTCGAGACTTGGAGCAGAAAGAAATGGCCACAAAACAAACTTGTCACAAAAGAGTTCTCGTTATGTGGATTCGACATCAACGTGTTCAGATTTATTTGGAGGACAAGCTACGTGATATTGACGACAATAATAGCAATGATATTCCCGTTCTTTAACGAGTTTGTAGGCTTACTTGGTGCGGGCACATTTTGGCCATTATCTGTTTATTTCCCAATAGAGATGTACATCTCACAAGCAAAGATCCGAAAATACTCTTTCACTTGGATTTGGATGCAAATACTGAGTCTAGCATGCTTGACTGTATCACTAGTAGCTGCAGTTGGGTCGACCCGCGGGCTCATCACTTCAGTCCAATCATTCAAACCGTTTCAGTCCGTATCCTAAACAACCCAAATGGGCTGTTTGGGTTGGGTTTTATGTATACTAGTGTAGACTTTAATCAGGAAAAGGGGAGTTTAACAAAAGTTACTAAAGGTGACTTTCATTGTACAAGTAGGAATTTGTATTTACAAGTGTCTGAATGAAAGAAATTCGATATAACGAGAGTTCTTGGTTACATTTACAGAACATTTGGTAGAACGATAATGACGAAAAGTCTAGCTATTGATGTTTTAAAGATGTATATGAAATATGTATGACTTGTACCATTAATTCAGTCTTGGTGCTGTTTCTGAGATCCGTTGGTCTTCAAGAAGTGCGTATGGATCGACATACTGGGGTAGGTGTACTTGTCTTGTGGTAGCATCATGTACAAATTTTGGTCCAAAATACTGCAAATGGAGACATGTTGTAAATGGTAACAGATTTCAAAATAACTTGTAAAGAAAAAAAAAATCAATTATAAAACTCTTTCTATTTCTAGTTTCTATTACTAATTATAGTCCATGTGAACTTTAAACTTAAACTCTAAAAATATGAATACTTACTAGAAAGCGGTAGACGTGACAAAGATGACTACTGCTCTCATCAGTTAGTAACATTGATTTGGGTCAATAAGATTCTTTTAGTTTTTTTTTTTTTTTTTTTTTTATAAAGAAAATTTATATATTTGACTAATCTTCCACCAAACACTAGATATAAATATAAATATGGATGAAAGGGCAGTTGATACCATCAATATATATGAATAATGAACTCCACAAGTAGAAAGTGTGAAGCATCAAATGACTCCCAAAGTGGAAAAAAGTGCTAATCCTATTACTTGTTTTATTCATTAATAATTAAAGATTAAAGTCCTAACGATTAGATATCCAAACTAATATCATTTCAAAATCTACCTTCATCTCATTCTCTACATCATTAGACCGTCTATACAAAAAAATTCAGAAGCATATCATAATAAAGCACTTGCACAATCACAAAATTTAGCATTACTAGATACTATATTCATCGCATATCAATTGAATATTCAAAACAAAACTCAAAAATACAATACTTGTAAAAAGTATACAGATCAGGAAAGCTTACAAGGTAAACAGCAGAAAATGATGCAACTGTTACAAGTATCAACGGCCAAAATGCCAAGAAGTATGTTCCTCCGAGGGTTAGCAAGACTTTAGCACGTGGAATCAAACCCTGGCATATGTATCACAAATGTAAGTATCATATTCTGATATTCATATATGATCGAATTAGCAAATGCCACAAAGGTAAGAACTTTTCAACCTCGAGACCTTCACTGTTTAAAGCCATAGACTGCTCCCTTTGATTAGTTAGGCTTTTCTCATAATCAGTTGATACAGCATTTCTATTTGTATAACCTCCATCTTCTTCCTTGTACGTAATGTTATCGTCTTTTGACGTGCTCCAACTTTCCTCTAATAATGAAGTGGGGGTCATGCCACGCCTCTTTAGTTCTTTCATGAACAAAGACTCTGTAGGTTCCTCACCTGTAAACAGACGAATTCATCAGAAAACCAACTTGGATTCATAAAAACACCTAACGGAAACGCAATCATTACAACCATAATGGGTCACAACTCCGGGATGTAAATTGTAAAAGGGGGACAGGTAAGTTTTGATACTGTGAAAACAGATCCACATTATCATTGAAATTCTAGGGTATACAAACAAGCTGCTTTCAATTTTCCCCTCGTGTCTATAGCTAATTTTAGTATATACCTTAGATATATAGATATAGATAATATATAGTATACATATAACCATAACCACTATGCATTAAATAAAATAGTAGTGTGGCCCTATCTGTACTTTCAATTTTAAGATCTTATAAAATATGTTACTCCATAACATTTCGATTTTAAAATCCAAACTCTTACGGCACGTTTGAACATGTTTTACAAACTCGTAAAGGCGAAAACAAGAGGGAGCAGACAGATTTAAATCTATATTTCAATTAAGACACCAACAACGCTTAATATGACCTACTGAAATGTATATAAATCAACTTTAATACAAAGTTAGTTCATCAGCATGCAGACTGCATTGGGCACTCAATTAATTTAACCTCACATTTTTCATTCATTTGTCAAGCTGAATCCACTGCTTCTACTGTCATTAATAAACAAATAATATCATAAATTACTACTTTCATGATTATGTTTCTTATCATTCAAGCACAAAAAACTCGTTACATGATACAAAAAACAACACAATTACACACTAAAGCAAAATTAATTACAATAATTACACCTCATAATCTAATAATTCAGTTATTATATCGAGATAGCGTAAATATATACCTTTGCTTTCATTATCATCCGTATCCCGAGCTTTACACGAAACGATAAACCGTTTGTTAATCGATAATTTTGACCTGAATTTGAGAATTCGTCTGTTATCGTAGCAAATTAACCGTTGATTCGAATATGATTGTGAAGCTGTAAAAGGATATAACCCGGATTTCAGTATCGGAATTGAAGCCATGTATGTATCTAGGGTTTGAAAATGAGATAATTTCGATTTAATTGATTAAATGTTTGAATTGTAGAGAGAGAAGGAAGTAAGTGGCAGTGAAGCAATGTCGTGAGTCGTAACAGAGGGTGTGGCGTATGTTAGGATAATTTGGTTAGTTGAGTGCTCTTTTACGCCGTTTGCGTTGGATGTATTATGTGGTTCACGTTTTAGTGACACCGACCCATGTTTATATACTCATGGTTGCAAACCACGGCCATTGTACGGTTACAACGGCCGTTTGGGCGTTTTGATAATTAGTATGTTTTGATCTAGTGTCGGCATCTAATAAATCAGTCAATGATCAAAATTCAGGTCAAATGCAGGAAATGTAGGCTAAACGTCGGTCAAAAGTTTAAAATTCGGTTAAAGTCGGTCAAATCAATTAAAACTTACGTAGTTCAGTGTTTTACTCCGTGTATTATATTAGTGGTAATAATAATTATATATTTATTTGTACAAACTGGTCAACGAAAGTTTTTTTTTTATCTTTAAAGTACATGTGTATATAAATATATTTATATATTTAAAAGTTAAAGTTAGTCAACGTCTATCTCGATCATTTAAGGTCTCGACTCCATTTCACGCTTTTTTTCAACCTTGTATATACCCTAGAGCTTACGATATCTATTTTTTTTTTTTTTAAATCTTCAAAAATAATAATAGGATAAGTTGATTAAAGCGTTCGAAAAAATAACAGGATAACACAATTAGACCACTGATAATGCAGTGTGCTTGGCCCTATCTTGCACTGAACACACCTCCAACACGTCAGAGTACGGCGTGTTGGGAGGTAAGATATGAGGCGTGCTTGAACCTGGCGCGGGACTATAGTTTAGCGTGTTTAACACGTGGTGACCAATTATTAGGCCAAATTCAAAATATGACCATTTATAAAGGGAAGAAAAATAAATAAATGTTGCATGCTCCAACAGATAAAATTTTAAAATTTTTATTTACTAATTATAAATATATTCAATAGAAAGTATAATTTTACTATTCCTAATATTATTTTATTATCAAAATTCATTTTTCTAAAATAACCCCCAACTTTGATCGAAATACAAATCGGCCCCCGAAACTATGAATTCACTATTCCCAACATTATTATATTACCAACATCCACTTTTTCAAAATAACACCCCAACGTCGCGAGTTAAATTTTTCCAACAATACCGTTGAACTCGAAATAATTTTACGAAAACAACGCAACTAACTACTCATAAAACGGATGCCTTTTAAATAACGCTAAATGGTTTGAGCCACCTTCCATACACATTGTTTTTTTTTTCAAACACTTGATTTTCCATTAGGGCTTGCTATGGAGTTCCGCTGCAAAGCGCGGGCTCCTTAACTTTTAATAATAATAATAATAATAATAATAATAATAATAATAATAATAATAATAATAATAATAATAATAAAAATAAAATAACAACTTCAATCTTTATCTGCATATATACATAACATCTTCACCATTTAAACATACACCATCACTATCTTGCGTCCTTTTTTACAACTTCTCAAATCAAATCACAATGGCTAACCAAAATCAAAATTCCAACGAGTGGTCATGCTATGTGAATTATTTGGGTAACAAACCGACTACTCCTAGATCGTCATCTTTAACCCTAAGTCGACATCCACTTGATTTTGCTGCTTTTGTCAAAACCCGGTTGATATGAGCTCACAACAACTTCAACAACAAATCAACTGTAACGACCCAACCCTCGTTATACCAAAAACACGCTTTAAAAAAAAAATTTGTGAGACTGTACATCTGGACGGCGTCCAGTTATCTGGACGGCGTCCAGTTATCTGGACGGCGTCCAGTACTGAAGTCCAGGACGGCGTTCAACCATTTGGGACGACGTCAAAATGAACTGCAGAATTCTGATCAAAGGGTCCAACTTACGGGAGCGGAAAACCCACTTCCCGACACTTTTAAACGAAACGCTTTTCACAACATGTTAATATAAGTAAAACTAAGAGATTTCCACCATAAGATCGAGTTTTACAACATCGGACCCACATCGGCCGTTTTACGAATTTCGTTCAAAAATACAAGTTTCGACCATAAGAGTTTAATTTCCAAACGACACCTAGAGCATGGTGTTTGGGGTTAAACTACCCACAACTTGGTCGAACTTCCAAAAGCTAAACCCCCGAGAGCCACTACTAATCCAAACGGATACCTTTGCCTTTATCCAAGCCCGAACCTAAAAAGGTAAACAACGAGAGGGTAAGCAATGCTTAGTGAGTGCAACAATTATACATACACATATATAACCCATCTATTTGCAAACGCACCCAACAAAATACCTCATACGAATTTATAACTCAAATAGCATGCCATTAGTACTCATAATGCTAACAACTCGTACACTATCACAACACCTCATTAGCATATACTCAACACAATATATATATATATATATATATATATATATATATATATATATATATATATATATATATATATATATATATATATATATATATATATATATATATATATAGCATGCTAACAATAATTAACAAACACAATATGGTTAACCATAACGCTATGGTGCTACCGACTCGTGGTTCACACCATACGTAATGCTATGACGCTACCGGCTCTTTGGTTCACGCCACTTCGCATTTGAGTCATACTCCTTTATAGTGCTACCGGCTCGTGGTTCACACTTTGGCGCTACCGGCTCGTGGTTCATGCCTCATTTTATAGTGCTACCGGCTCGTGGTTCACACTTGATGCTACCGGCTCGTGGTTCACATCATGATTTTATAGTGCTACCGGCTCGTGGTTCACACTTGATGCTACCGGCTCGTGGTTCACATCATGATTTTATAGTGCTACCGGCTCGTGGTTCACACTTGATGCTACCGGCTCGTGGTTCACATCATGATACTCGTCACATACATGCTATGGTACTACCGGCTCGTTGGTTCATACCTTAACATTCACAAATAAATACGTCACATACATATACACATAATTATTCCACTCACCTTAACGCCTTTGGTGAGATAATCAAGCTCGCAACCTTCAACGCGACGTACCTATTACATTATGCATATAATCAATCATACAATCAAGTTGGTCAACCAACTCACTCACCATTCTAGTGTCATTTTGACCCATAGTGAAATTTCGACCCATTTGGACCTTTAACCCTAATCATTAGGTCATCTTCGCCAAACCCTAACACTAGCCAAATTTTGGTCTTAATTCACTTATTAACACAAGGTTATCGCATTTTCACACTCATTAAACAACTTAGGTCATCAAAGGCTCATTTGACCCGTTTCAAGGTTAACACACCCATTTGGGTCACCAACATACCCAAATAACACCCACTTACTTAATATCAAGGTGTGCTAGTGATGTTATGCGAGGTGTATACGAAATAGTTATATTATTATTGCAAAATACTATTAAATACGATACAATTTTACACAAGTTATTTATTTATTTATAGAGTGGATATACCTAAACCTTGCTACAACACTTATAGGCAGTGTACCTAATCGTACAGTAGTGTAGTTTTTAGTAAGTCCGGTTCGTTCCGCAGGGAGCTAGCCAAGTTTAACGCTATATTTTTAAAAACTATATTTGTATATATATAAGTAGTATTATTATTATTATAAAAAGGGGGTTTTACCGTTTAATGACCGGTTTGTCGATTTTATGTCTTAAGTCGCAATTAAAACCTAATGTAAAATATTAAAAATAAATATAACTTAATTTAAAGCGTAAAGTAAATGACGATAATAAAAGTGCGATAATTAAAAGTACGATAATTAAAATGACGATAAATAAAATTGCGATAATTAAAAGTATGATAATTAAAAGTGCGATAAGATATAAAATAAAGGAATTATGCTTATTTAAACTTCCGTAATCATGATGTTCGACGTGTTGATTTTAGTTTATTACCATGGGTTAATTGTCATTTGTCCTGGATTATTCGATATGTCCATACGATTTTGTCCATAATAGTCCATCAGTCATAAATATAAAGTGCGAGTGTCATCGTCAAGTTATCCTTATATCCGAAGTCAAATATTCTAACTAATTGGGGACTTAAACTGTAACAAGGTCTTAATACTTTGTTTAATGAATACACCAGGTTATCGACTGCGTGTAATCCATGGTTTTACTACTTTGTTAACAGTTACACTAATTACCCTTGAATGTAATCCACCCCTGTTTTAATAAGTCCATTGACTATTAATCCATCCCCGTGTCCGGTCAAATGAACGATTATTAGTACTTATAAATATCCCGCCCACCGTACCTGATTAAGCGTATGTAGTTATATATAGATACGTCAAATTGTAACATTTATATTAAATTAACGAGGTATCGTTTAGTTAATATAAAACCCATTAATAGTCCATAGTCTAATTTCCACAAGTGTCGTTCTTTTGTCCAAACTCCAATTATGGTACAAAGCCCAATAACCCCGTCTTTAATATTTAGCCCAACATCACGATTACTTCGATTTAAATAAGCATAATAATAACTTAGCTGCGAGACATTAATTTAAAAAAGTTGAACATAACTTACAATGAGTATTAATCGCGTAGTGTTACACGGACAGAATTTCGACTTACAAACTTACAACATTCGCTACCATAATCTTATTATTATTAATCTTAAATTAAAATTAAAATTATAAAATAAATATAAATATATATCAGAGAGTGAGAGAGATTGAATTATATTGTAAAAATTCGTCGACCAAACGCTTCAATTTATAGGACCTGACATGCTACAGTGTGCCATGCGATCGCATGGGATTTAGACAGGATAGCCATGTGATTGCATGGCAGCCATTTCCTGGTCACATTGCTTTTTTAAACGTGGGCTGCTCGTATTTATTTAATATATAATATAATATATATAATTATATATAATTATATATATATTATATTATATTCTTGTGCATCGTTGACTTCTAATTTTAGGTCCGTTGCGTCGCGCGTTGATAGTTGGTTCATGTCCCGGTTCCGGATTTTCGAACGTCCTTGCGTACAATTTAATATCTTGTACTTTGCGTTTTGCGGCTCGTACTCTTGTAATTTTTAGACGTTTCTTATCAATAAATTGAACCACTTGGATTGTACTTTGTACTTTTTAGCTTTTTAGTCGTTTGTGTCTTCAAATCATCGAATCTGTCTTTTGTCTTCACCTTTTATTATTTAAATGAATATCACTTGTAAATAGAACAATTGCAACTAAAAGCTTGTCTTTCTTGAAGGATAATGCTATGAAATATATGTTCGTTTTTAGCATTATCAAATATTTCCACACTTGAGCGTTGCTTGTCCTCAAGCAATATAGAACTTGAATATAACTTTACTATAATCACTTCTTTATTCTTCACACTTTGTACATCAGTGATTTTAATACGGCGGTATGAACAATGATAGTAACGATGTGGTTTACAGTCCCACATGACTATGAAAATTTAGATCCTTTATGGAAATTGGATCTTTATGAAAATATTTGATCTTTTGAAAATTCAATCTAGCTTTTACCCTAGATAAGTTTTCCGGAATAACCCTTCATCGGTGTTTGCAAAATGTTTGTGGGTTTTATGGGTTTCAGATTTGAAAATTTTAGCTCAAAACTTATGGTTTTGTGTCACCCACTTGCTAACCTTGTATTGGGAAAGCAACACGTCCAGTTAATTACTCCGTATAATACCTTTCGGTAAACTACCGTCCGGTTGTAAAGGAAAGCGTTGAACAAGCAACTGTTAAGGCAATGTCCCGTGACATGCTTTTGATTACGGTCTATATCGTGTCGGATGCAATTACTATCCTTTGTAGGAGCAATAGTAAAGATCACCCTATAGTTTTTCGGTCTGGCACAAGGTCCTGTCTTCGACCATGTTATGCAACCACCATTCTTACGGTTGACACCCGATTTGGTTCAGGTGACCTAATGAATTCTGGTGAATTCTTAGGATTTTACGTTCAATGGTAATGAACGCATTAAAAATGGGTTTCCAGAAAACAAATCGGTTTGTAATTTGATCAAAATATTTTCTCGTTCAAGCTCGAGTTTAGATATCATCGAATTCCATGAGTTTCTAATTCTCAATCTTTAAAAGTCAATCTCAAGGATTGAGTAATATCAGTCTTAAAAGCTGATTTTTGATCTTTAAGGAGATTATCCTTTCTGGGGATCTGATTCATTAGTCTTATAAGCTAATTTTCAGGATGCCCCCCATTGTACGAGACAGATCCTCTCATGGTTAGGATAAGTCTGACCACTTGGCGACCCTGTTTGATGCTGAGGTCTGTGGATTTTCAGCTGATTTTCGAGAAAACTTTTCAAGGTTTTTCGTAGACTCTACAACTGGTCTGGACGACAACTTCCTGACCTAAATCAAGAAGCGCGTGTCTTTTTCTCGAAAGACTTTACTTCCTTTTAAATTCCATTTATATTACAATAAACTGGGTAAAACTCATTAATATTGTCCAAAACAAAAGTATTTTCAATTATTTGTACAAAATATGTGATATATGTTTTAAATAACTTGGTAAATTTTTCCCACACTTGACTTTTATTTTTCTTTCTTTGCCTTTTTATTTTTCTCTATTCCATTTTAAGTGAATTCTAACATTTTGGGTTGTTTCTCAATTTATATCCTTTCCCAGGTAACAATAATTTCGATGTTAACACCTAGTTTTACCGTTCATAAATATGTATAAACATGATTTTGAATTCATTTATTTGAAAAAATTTTAAAAATTTTACTAGAAGTGGGTAGTCAGTATATAAGACTAGGGCTGTTCTTTATTATCAGAGAGCACTACATTCTAATACAACTACTGTGTTACTAGTATTTTTAATGGTAACCAGGTGTTTAAATTAAAATTTTAAAAATCCAAAAGAATTTAACCCCTTCCCACACTTAAGATCTTGCAATGCCCTCATTTGCAAGAAATCAGTAACAATTTAAATTATTGAGGGTGATTAGCGTAAAAAAATGATTAAATTTTACCAAAGTTTCCAAACATATTATTGTTTGTGTTGAATGATAAATGGTGCACATCATTTGTTCATTCCCTCTGTTGTTACATAACACTTGTTTTTCGTTTTGTCGTCAAAATTAATAGCTTTTGCTGAACTTAATGCCAGTCTTTGAAAATACGCTGTTTTACCCTGTTGTGTTCATGAGATAAAATACATACAATACAAATATAAACATGCATGGTAATTTGAAATGGGACTTAATATCCCACTTTCAAATTACAAAAATGAAATATTAGTACAAAATAATAAAAATATTAAACATTACATTAAAGTATCAAAATGTTAAATGTTTAGCATAAATAGAAAAAAATAATAAAAGAGAAGACATCACCAATGGAACACTATTGATTTGGATAGGGGTTCCAGTTCATATCATCGTTTGAGTTCCATGGTTGGTGATAGGTGTTCTGGTATGCTTGATTGGGGTCGTACAGGTCATAGGGTGGTCGCATGTCGGGCTGATGCGGTGGATAGTAAGCAGGCTGAGTCGGGATGTAGTTATTTGGTACCTGGTATGATAGCTGGCTCATGATTTGGTGATGATGAACTTGCCAGCTATCGTGTTGGCGTCGCCTGGAAGTCTCATACTCATTCGCGACTTGCCACTGCTCATACCGACGATGCCTATCCTCATTAGTCATTTCTACCTCATCTATACGCTGGAAAACGTCAGTAGCACTATCCCTAATGACATCCCTAATGTCATCCGCTTCCTTCATCTCCTCATCCGAACCCCTCTCTACCTGTGGATGGCGGCCCTGATATTGTACTGCCTGATTACATCTCCTAGTCAATACCTTTGCACCTTGATAGACTTGCAAACCTAAAGTCTCGTCCTGTTCCCTACATACCATCATCGGACCCCCTTGATCCCTATCTACACCTAAATACTCTCCAATGAGAGTAACAAAAATACCTCCTCCTATTATTCCCCCTTCCTGTATTCCTTCCACCATTTTGGACAGATAAAAACCAACAAAGTAGGGGATATTAACAAAGCTTCTAGTGTTTCGAATGCACTTAAGGTAAAATTAATCGTGTAAGGTCATTTTCTCCTTATTGTTACCTCTTTGTGTAATCGAGTTTGCTAAGAATCTATGTATTATACGAAGCTCGGCTTTATTAATATCTAAATAGGAGTGTCTTCCTCCCCGCGTAAACACATTAAAATTTGACATACGCCTCCAGATGGCGTTAGCGTCAAAATTTCTATCTACCCGCTCACCATGATAAATCAAATTTGTACAATCAGGTGATAGTAATTCAGTGGGAGTGTAAATCTGTAAAGCCCTAGCCATGTCCAGCATGGACATCCTGTACATTCTACGGCCAAGTAAAAATCTAAGAAAACTCTTATCGTCTAACCTATCTACATCCTTATTAAAAGCTATAGTACTCATTAGCTCAACACACCACTCTTTATATACAGGCCTACGAGTGGTAAATAAACGTTCCCAATCAGTAAAAGAAGAGCTGCCATACTTTTGGATTAGATGCTGCCTAACTGGATTAGCTAGGTGGACCCTTTCCAAAGGCTCCCAATCTATTACCCTTGGTACTTCTACATTTTTGGTCCAAAGCTTAAATTTGTTACTTTGGTACGTCGGGTAATCTCTCCAACTTCTATCAATCCTTAAATTGGGATGCAACTGTTCTTCATGAATTGTTGGGTGTTCTATTATATGATGAACGGGAAATACTACGTAGGCAATAAAAAATTGTGGATTCGGCTCATAGTATGGCATGTGTTGATCATAATGTTGTTGTTGTTGTTCAGGTTGGTGTTCCGGTTCGTGATATTGCATCTCTGGCTGTGGTTCCGGATCAGGTTGCCTAGACGATGATGCACCGTCCGTATCTGTATTTCTCTGCAAAACACATTAAACACAAAATTTGTGCATCCAAATATGCATTAGTGTTAGCAAAATAACAAATTAAAACAATTACAATAACATGTTTAATCCATATTAAACTTATACTCATTTTCACATTTTTATCAATTCTACACTTTTTTAAATAAACATATATGAAAATGTTTACAAAGTTCATAAGCATTCAACTCAAATAACATGTTAAAATAACCATTACTAGCAATTAAATAAGTTTCAAATGGCATTTACATCAGTTTAATCAAGTTCATGAATTTTAGACTTAAAAAGTCTACTTTAATTCTCAAAAATCATGTTTAGGATCAATGTTTTGATCATTTAGCAACCTAAACATGTTACACTACTTAATTTAGCAATAATTCATGACAAAAATCGGCCATAACCTGTTTATATCAAAAAACCCCAAATTGCTCAAGAACACAAACCCTAGATTTCTAAAAATTTTGAAGTTTAAGGCTTCAAATCATGACAAATAGCATTATTCTAGGTTATACATGCATAATATACTAACAATTTAACTCTAATTACACTATAAATTAACAAAATCAAATTAGGTAAAAATTAGCTCAAGAACACTAAAATTCAAATTTAAAGAGTTTTAGGGGTGAAATCTTTACCTTCCTGCTTCCCCATCTGAGAAAAGACATGTTTGTAGCGGATTATTGTGACGAATTTCGTTGATTTTGGTGAAAAATTGGTGATTTTAGGGGTGTTTGTGTGTATGTGTTCGTGGATGTGTGTGTGTTAAATGGGAACAGAGAGCAGCTCGCTGGAACTTTTGTTCCTGACCAGCATCTGGCCACCATGCGATCGCATGGCTTACCAGTGCAAACCCCATGCGATCGCATGGGGTGTAAATTTTTTTTTTTATAAAATCATTTACTTATGAAACAATTAATTAATTTTAAAAATTTGTTTTCTTTTAGAATGAGGGCGTTTCGGATCGTTGTCCTAGTTCGTCCCTCGACAAAATTTTAAAATTTGTCATTTTAAAGCGATTGTTTTAAAAGCAAAGATTTTTGGGTTTTTTTAAATGTTTTTGGCATACTTTAAATCAATAAGATTAAAAATAATGATAATAAAATTTCTCGTCCCGCCCTCGGGTAAAGCAATTTCGGTTCAACGACCTAGTCTTCAACTCACGACGAATTTTAAATATCAAATTTTTATCTTAATGAAATAAAGTAAATTTTTGTTTTTAAATTCACACCAAACTTAAATTTAAAATGCATAAAATTAAAAATTCATATTAATATTATTAATATTTTTATACATTAATTTTACAAATTATAGAGAAAATATTAATTTTTAAAATATTTAAAAACTTAAATATATTGATTTAAAAAGATTTACAATATTAATTTAATATTTATATATTAATTTTAAAAACAAGGTAAAAATAAAATTAAAAATCTTTTTGGTCTTTTATCCCACTTTAATCAATCAAATATTATCAAAAATATACGCCCCTCTTTTGGGTAAAGTAATTTCGGCTATATTACCTAGTTTTACTCCTGACGAATTTTTGAAATATTTTGGATTGATTGATTAAAGATATTTATACCTTAAGAATAAACGGTAAATTTCGCAGTGATGTAATAAATTTTTGTATGATATCAATAATTTCGGTTTCGCATACCTAATTTTATTGAATATCAATTTAATACTTTATAGCAAACGATTCAGCGTTTATTATCAAAAGGTTAAAAGCAATAAAATAAAATAAAAACTGTACATACTTACCTGTGAGATAGAATTCTCAGAGACCTGCTTTAGTCGACTCATAGGAGAGTCGTGTGATTTGGTTTTCCATAGGTACATAAGTGTAACCTCGATTCTTCAATAACTTTTCATCTAAACATATGAACGGTCCTTCTCTGCATAGAGTAACAAATTCAGTATTTGAATATGTTTGATTGTTCGAACATTTACCTTCGTGTGACCATTTTCCGCATTTATGACATCTTTCAAGGTGTCGTGCTCTTCTTTTTATTGCGGATTTTGATTTTCCTTTACCAAAATGTGTCTTATGATGATTCTTCCTGAGTTCTTTCCTTACTTCGTCCATTTTGCCTCTTATGAATGATACCAGTTCACTCGGTAAGATGTTATTATTACATTTAGTAATCATAGCGTGTAGTAGTAGACCATGGTTCAGATCAAAGGAATTCTTCATCTCGTAAAACCTAAAAGAAATAAAAATTCAGAATGGAGGGATAAGACTAGTTCTTTAGGGTTTGCTAGGGAAAGACCATTCGGATTCCATTCTCGGAAACTACACAAGAACAGAATATCTAACTCTAACAGAAATACATATTACCCTTAAAAGATTCGAATCTCCCTACACTTAGTTAGCTGTGGCGTTGAAATTGTGATTAACTTCGTTTTCAATTTCCATTGGACCATGTATGTAATGTTTAACTCTGTGACCATTAACTTTAAATTCAATCTCATTTGAATTTATCAACTCTATTGTTCCATATGGGAAAACTCTTTTGACTATGAATGGTCCAGACCATCTTGATTTTAATTTTTCAGGAAATAGCTTGAATCGTGAATTGAAAAAAAGAACTCTGTCTCCTTCTTTAAATTCTTTTGAACTTCTGATTCTTTTATCATGCCATTTCTTTGTTCTTTCTTTATAGATTAACGAATTTTCATATGCTTCATGTCTTAATTCTTCTAATTCGTTTAGTTGACTTAATCTTAGACGTCCGGCTTCATGTAAATCAAGATTACATGTCTTCAAAGCCCAAAATGCTTTGTGCTCAATTTCTACTGGAAGGTGACATGCTTTTCCGTAAACGAGTTTAAAAGGTGTAGTGCCAATTGGAGTTTTGTAGGCTGTTCTAAAAGCCCAGAGTGCATCCTCCAATTTCATGGACCATTCTTTCGGATTTGATCCTACGGTTTTCTCTAGAATACGTTTTAAAGCTCGGTTAGTATTTTCAACTTGTCCACTTGTTTGTGGATTATAAGCGGTTGAGATTTTATGAGTTACTCCATATCTTTTGAGAACTTTCTCAAGTTGATTATTACAAAAATGAGTACCCCGATCACTTATTAAAGCTTTCGGTGTTCCGAACCTAGCAAAAAGATGTTTTAAGAAGTTGACTACAACTCGTGCATCATTAGTTGGGAGAGCTTGTGCTTCCGCCCATTTAGATACATAATCAATGGCAACAAGAATGTAGAGATTATTATGAGATTTTGAAAAGGGACCCATAAAGTCAATACCCTAAACGTCAAATACTTCACATACTTGAATCACATTTTGTGGCATTTCATCGCGTTGACTTATTTTTCCGGCCCTTTGACAAGCATCACAGGATTTACAAAGAAGGTGCACGTCTTTGAAAATTGTAGGCCAATAGAATCCAGCGTTGTAGACTTTTTTTGCCGCGAGTTGAGGATCATAATGCCCTTCTGTTGGTCCTGTGTGATAATGGTTTAAGATTTGACTGACTTCATCCCCGAATACGCATCGGCGGATTATTCCATCAGGACAACTTTTAAACAAATGTGGATCTTCCCAGAAATAGTGTTTTATATCACTAAAGAATTTCTTTCGTTTTTGGTATGACAACCCTTTTTCAAGGAATCCACATACTAAGTAGTTTGCATAGTCTACAAACCATGGAATTTCATTATAATCGATTCTCAATAGATATTCATCAGGAAAGTTATCTTGTATAGCCGATTCATTTAGAACTTCTAATTCGGGATTTTCAAGACGAGAAAGATGATCAGCGGCGAGATTTTCTGCTCCCTTTTTTATCTCGAATTTCAATATCAAACTCTTGTAAGAGTAAGATCCAACGGATTAATTGTGGTTTGGCATCTTGTTTCGAAAATAGGTATCTAAGAGCAGAATGGTCGGTATAGACCACCGTTTTTGCTAGAACGAGATATGAACGAAATTTGTCAAAAGCAAAGACAATAGCAAGGAGTTCTTTTTCAGTAGTTGTGTAATTCGTTTGTGCTCCTTGTAACGTCTTACTAGCGTAATAAATAGGTTGAAATCATTTTTCAATCCTTTGTCCTAAAACGGCTCCCATTGCAAAATCACTTGCATCGCACATGAGTTCAAATGGTAGATTCCAATTTGGAGTTATCATGATCGATGCATTAGTGAGTTTTTCTTTAAGAATATTAAAAGATTTGATGCATTCATCCGAAAAAATGAATGGAGCATCCTTTTCTAGGAGTTTATTCATAGGAGTGGCAATTTTGGAAAAGTCTTTTATGAAACGTCGGTAAAAACCGGCATGCCCTAGAAAACTCCTAACTCCTCTAACATTGGTGGGATGTAGAAGTTTAGCAATTACATCTACTTTAGCTCTATCCACTTCAATTCCTTCCTTTGAAATTTTATGACCAAGAACGATGCCTTCTTTAACTATGAAATGGCATTTCTCCCAATTAAGTACTAGATTTGATTGTTCGCATCTAATAAGCATTCGTTCAAGATTAACTAGACACAATTCAAATGTATCACCGAAGACTGAAAAGTCATCCATGAAAACTTCCATGCATTCTTCTATTATGTCGTGAAAAATCGCCATCATGCACCTTTGAATGGTTGTAGGGGTGTTGCAAAGTCCAAATGGCATGCGTTTATAAGCAAAAGTACCATAAGGGCACGTGAAAGTGGTTTTCTCTTGGTCCTCGGGTGCTATTGGAATTTGAAAATATCCGGAAAAACCGTCAAGAAAACAATAGTAACTATTTCCGGCTAATCTTTCCAACATTTGATCAATGAAAGGTAAGGGAAAGTGATCTTTTCTGGTGGCGTCATTTAATTTTCTATAATCAATACAGACACGCCATCCTGTTACAGTCCTAGTAGGAATAAGCTCATTTTTTCATTTGTGATGACAGTCATGCCACCCTTCTTAGGTACGCATTGAACTAGGCTTACCCATGGACTATCAGAGATTGGATAAATTATACATGCATCAAGCAGTTTAATAATTTCTTTCTTAACAACATCTTGCATATTAGGATTTAGTCTTCGTTGGTGTTGCACATAGGTTTTATGGCCTTCTTCCATAAGGATTTTATGTGTGCAATACGAAGGACTTATGCCTTTAATGTCATGAATCTTCCATGCAATAGCTGGTTTATGAGCTTTTAACACAGAAATGAGTTGAGATTTTTCATTTTCTGTAAGAGAAGACGATATTATTACAGGTAATTCAGATTCACCATGTAAATAAGCATATTTCAAATGGTTTGGAAGTGGCTTTAACTCTAATGTCGGTGGTTCTTCTATCGATGATTTGTATCGATATCTGTCTTCCTCTTTTAGCATTTGAAGTTCTTCTGTTGTTGGTTCATATTCATTATCCATGAGTGCGGCTAACATTTCAGCTTCATCAATTGGTTCAGTCCCTTCTCCTAAAGAACATTCTCATGTTCCTTGTAATTCTGGAAATTCTTCTAACAATTCTGCATGTGAATCTATAGTTTGAATATAATAACATGTATCATCTGCAGATTGCGGTTGTTACATGGCTCTATCAACAGAAAAGGTAACACTCTCGTCCTCTATACTTAGGGTCAATTTATTACCAAACACGTCTATTATTGCTTTAGCCGTGTTTAAGAATGGTCTTCCTAATATGAGAGGAATTCGAGAATCTTCTTCCATGTCCAGAATAACAAAATCTACTGGAAATACTAAAGTACCAACTTTAACTAGCATGTTCTCCATTATCCCTCTAGGATATTTTACTGATCGATCTGCTAGTTGTATGCTTATTCGTGTTGGTTTCAATTCTCCAAGGTCTAGTTTTGCGTATAGTGAATACGGATTAAATTTATACTAGCACCTAAGTCTGCCAATGCTTCTATTGAACTAAGACTACCCAGAAAATATAGAATTGTGAAACTTCCTGGATCTGAGAGTTTTTCTGGTAGCTTATTCAACAGCACTGCAGAACAATTAGCATTCATAGTAACAGTCGAGAGTTCTTCCATTTTTTTTTTCTATTTGTGATTAGATCTTTCAAGAATTTTGTAGCGACCCCGACAAATCGTCAAGTGACGGCGTCGACTACGTAGGTCCCATTACATGGTCATAAGTCTTTAAGACAACGTTTGACCAAAATATGTCGCATTCATTTCAATGTAAAAGGGTGTTTCAAGTTTACAAAAGAAGTTCGACGGCTAGTTACATTACAATGTTAAACGTACAATTGAAACCTATGCGACACAATTTAAAAGTAGTCAAAAAGATGCTCTAAATATGCATGTATACTCGACATCCAAGCAAGTATCAAAAGAGTGCGGAAGCCTGTATCACTTAAGCATTCAAAACCTGAGAAAAACATAGAAGAATCTGTCAACGAAAAAACGTTGGTGAAATCATAGGTTTAGTAAGTAAATTGTATTGAACCACAAGGTTCTTTATGAATTGCTTAACCAAAATCGTTCACATTCCAAAATAGTATTTGTATCACGAGCACCCAATTATCAAGGCTTAACCGAATCTTCCCTCTGAATTTGAATTTAGTGTTAGAACTTACACTATACATTGTTGAAATTATATTTCATTCACTAACGGTAGCGAACCGTCTGAATGAGGGTTTGTTAAACCCGTATGGCCACACAACATAATTACACGCTTACACTTACACCCTGCAAGTGGAACTAATGATAATTGGATTGAGGACTTTTGTTCAAACTCGTATGCATCTTTGTATTCGTATTTGTTCACAATGTAAAAGCATGAGAAGTAAATAAGTATGAAATGTATGTGTTTCTCAGCCCACGATGTAAAGAATAAAAGTGATTAAAAAAATGGGACTATGATCTCACCTTGAGTGCAAGAGTTAATAAAGTACTTCGACAAGTAAACGCGTGCAAAGACAAAGCTAGTCTTGACCTAAACATATAGGTTATATCAATAACGGTAAACACAAAACGGTCAAAGATGTTCAATTAGTCCTATGGCTCGTTACGACTCGATTATATTAGCATGTGAATCAAATTGTCAAGTTTCATACAAGATACAAGTATAGAATCATGTTAGAAAGATTGCATAATTAATTGGTTAAGTTTGACAAAAAGTCAAACTTGGTCGGGTCAAAGTCAACGAAAAAGTCAACGTGTTCGGGTCGGGTCCCGGACTATTTTTCTATGCTAATTATTCATATATAAGTATATTAGAACAAGTTTCATGTGAATCGGAGGTCGATAGCTAGTCAAACATTTCGCGTGAAAAGTGACATAATGAGCAGAATCTGGCCAGGCCTAATTGCGCGCCGCGCGGGGAAGGGGCGCGCCGCGCCACCATCTGGGCAGACACTTTTCTGTTTTTCACAAGTATGCACGAGCTAAAAACCAAATAACCACATTTTATGATCCGTAAACAATTAGAACATGTATCTTATATCATCGGAAAGGTAATTTGACGAGGAAAACACCTAGACACATTTCATCAAGCAATTCAACACTTACAACAACCCAAAACCGCATTAAACGTTCATAATCAAAGTTTCAAGTTCTAAAAATGCATTTCATGATTCGGGCAACCAATTTACATGTATGATATGCCGTTTCGAAGGTAATCAAACACACATTGCAACTAAACACTTATCAACAACAATTCATAGCATTTGATGCACCAAAAGTTCATATAAAGCTTATCAAACCCTAATCCAAAATCACCAAAATCACTAATCAAGTTTATGAAGTTTTACAAATCAACCTACACATCAAATTGAAGCTAGTGACACTAGGAACACATCTAATACTTGCACTTTAACATATTAACAACATTTAAGCATCCAAATCATAAATCAAACACACCAAACTTTCAAGTTCATGCTAGTTATCAAAAATAACGAAATCGAACATATAAATCATATATTCATGTTAGACTTGAGCCATAGACACTAATTAACAACTTTATAAGTTAAAAACATCAAGAACACAAAAATCTAGTGATTTTAGAAAGTTACCCAAACGAGATGAGGTTGGTATGAAATCGAAGAGGAAGATGCAAGGATTCCAAATATGTAATTTGTTTGGATTGAAGCTTGATCGATTTAAAATGGATGATGATTTCTTGTTTGAAGATTTGAGAGAATTCTTGAAAGTGTTAAAAGAAAATGAAAATGAAAATGGAAAGGAATGGGGAGGTGGGTGTTGACTAGTCAAAAGCTAGTCACATCTTTGCTCCCTTGGCGAAACTAGTCCCTCGAGTTCGGTTACGGGTGCGTGAATTAACCAAACGAATATTTTAAAAACGTTCGAGTAACGGATGACTTTATAATTAGATAACGAGAATATTATGAACGTTAGTTAACGAAAGATACAAATTTGAATAACGAAAGATATTAAAAAAAATAAAAAAAAATAAAAAAGACGGTGTTAAAATAAATTTAACGGAAAATCACGGGATGTTACATTATCCACACCTCAAAAGAAATTTCGTCCCGAAATTTAGTTGGAAGTAGTAGTCGATGTCTCTTACTCGAGACCTAGCGTTGTTCAATCTACGGAGCAGTGAAGATACATCCTTAGGCATTTCCACGAATCTGAATAGTCGGGGTATTACGTAGTAGTAAGGTTTGGTTTTTACGATCCACAAGTTCAGCCGGTTTTCCTATGAAGAGTAGTTTGTCATCAATAGCTGGTGCATCTAGAAGGATTGCAAGTTCCTGTTCCGCAGGACACGTTTCTAAGTTTGTTACACGAAATGTAAGGTAAACGGAAACTTAATTGAGTCGGCAGTTCTAAATGGTAGGAAGCGGCTCCAATACGCCCCAAGGTTTCAAAAGGTTCAATATTGCGGATATAACCTTCCTCGATTTCCCGAAATGAATTACACCTTTCCAAAGTGCGGTTTCTCAATACTACGCGGTCACACACTGGGTTTGGTGGGGTTTTCATCTAAGTTCGGCATAACTCTTCTGGCGACAATGGGTTGTCTCGAGCCCTTCTCGGACTTGAACGATCTCAATTGTTGTTTCTTGATGGAGTTCAGATTTCGGTGGTTGATGCTTTGGTTAAATGAACAGGGGTATGACATTAGCGGTCATATAGGGTTTCGGAAAGTGCTGCGTTAATATACGAGTGATAGCTGTCGTTGTAAGAGGAACTACTGAAGGTGACAATACCAGTCTGTAACATGTCTTTCCAAGATTGAATCGTACATTTGCTCGGTTCGTCGGTTGTGGGAGATACGCGGTACATGTGTCTAAGCGGGTTCCCAAGGTTTCTTGTAACACTAGAAGTGAAACGAGTATTTCGATACAGGATAAATGACGAAGATACACCGTGTTGGTGTAGAATCTCTTAAGATATGTTTGAACAAGTCAGTTAGGGTTCGAAAAATGTTCGTTAGGACTATTCACCCTCGTGGCGAATACTAATGTAATATGAGGAATTTCTCTATCCATGGAGAAATGTTACAAGGAGTTTCTTTAAACGGAAATGCGAGCGATAAAGATAGGAGTGAAATGAGGACTTAGAATAGGATGATCTTGCATCTCGAGGTTGCCATAACGTGCCTCTAGTTGTCAAAAGTTGAAGTCTGAAAGAGAAACGAGATAGTACACGTAGTTGTATAGTTCGGGGTTGAATAATAGTTGGCCGATTTTCAGAAACACAAGGGCGTTAAGTCAAAGAAGAGTGAAGTATCGTTGGATTGTGTGTTATCTTAATTTCCAGTAATATCAGACGGTAACGGTGAAATAACAGAGGTATGTAGTGTGGTACGTGTTGACGAGAATATTGATCGGATCCACGATTTAGTATTCGACTTCTTCGTGCAAAATAACGAATTTAACTAGAAATGTTGGTGTGAAGAATCACGCTCAAGGCTCGAACACAGAGAGGTTTATAGTTTTTCCTTAGTGAGTTAACGAGTTTAAAAGTCGTGTAACACGAGAAAAGTCAGAAATGAATCTTCGGTAATAACAGACGAGATCTAAGATTTTATGAATACAAGTCTGAGTGGGGAGAGTTTCCTGATTACATGTGGCTTGATTTCGAGATTGATTGTAATGCCTTGACCATTAACATTATGGTCTAGAAAATTGGACTTCGTTCAACAGAAATTCTCACTGTGAGAATTTGGTATAGAGTTGCTCTTTTCTCAAAAGTTCTAGCGTAAGATGGTGATGTTGTTCGTTTTCCTTCTTTACTTGAATAAGTTAAGATGTCATCTATAAATACGATAACTGATTTGTCTAGATAAGTTTGCATACGTGGTTTAGGAGGTTTATGGATACGGACGAGCCTTGGATAAATCGAATGGTACTAAGAGAGATTTACAACTAATGTTGCGAGTTCGGAAAAGACTCAGGAGACATCGTCTCCCTTAACCCCCAATTGATAACCGGAACGGAGGTCGATTTGGAACATGCGTGATTCATGCAATTAATCATGAGGTCATGGATGCGAGGGGGAGGGTATCGGTTTTCAACCGAAAATTTCTTAGTTCACAATAATCTATACATAAATATAGGGCAACAATATCACCTTAATGAATAGGTTTTGATTTCCTTAGTTCTATAGGTGTCGAGTCCAATTTCTTAATGCATATCCCCCGATAGAATTTATAGGCACACAATATTTTTCCGTTGGTCACTTAAATCGTCTAAGTAGTATCTAGGGGAAAAAGTGGAATGTAAAGAGCACGAGTCAAAGACTTGGTTAATAAACATCTAGCGGTAATCGAATCGAATAAGTATGAAATATACGGTTTGTTGTGAAGAAACGTACCCGTGACTAGTCCATCGTCGTCTCGGGCATCCTAGGTGTCGATGTTGAAAGTTCAACGGCGTGCGTTGGGGTTGATTTTCTTATTTGGGCACGCACTCCTAAAATGACCCGGTTGGCCACATTCAAAACAAACACCCGTCTTGGGTGCATTGGGCTCCTTTTGAGCGACGGGAGCGGTATTCCTACAATCGTGGGCTACATGGCCACTTCTTTGACACTTCAAGCAAAATGGTTTGCCACATTCGCCTAAATGATGTTTGTAGCACTTGTTACAATACTGTAGGTGTCCGGTATAACCTTTCTTGCCGTTGGGGATGAAGGGCTTCTTGGCGAGGTTGTTGTAATTGCTTGATTGGGGGGCTTCCCATTTTCTTTTGTTGTCACCCGACTTATCCTCGGCTTTAGGTGCCGGCACTTCAATCTCCTCCACTGTTTCAATCAATTGGCGGGCCATATTCAAAGCCTCTTGGTGGTTAGCGGGTTTGGATGACATTACTCCTTGTTTGATGCTCTTGGGGAGACCATCCATGTAAAGTTCAACCCTTAAAGATTCGGGGTTCACAAGATTTGGGCACATCAAAGCAAGTTCGGAGAATCGTTGATTATAGGCCTTAAGGTCGTTCCCGACCGCTTTCAGAGCTCTTAGTTCTTGTTCGAGCCTTCGGGTTTCTTCGCGAGGAAAATATTCGGTGATCATCTTTCCTCTTAAGTCGGCCCAAGAGAGAGCGTGGGCTTCGTGGATACCCACCGATTGTACATACGAATTCCACCATGTGAGAGCGATACCGGCGAAGGTGTGAGTGGAATATCTAACCTTGTCTTGGTCTCGACAACCGCTTATGCTAAAGACGGCTTCCGTTTGCTCAAACCATTGGGTGAGAACAACCGGTCCCCCGGTTCCATCGAAAGTGTGAGGTTTGCACCCCATGAAATTCTTATAGGAGCATCCTTCGTTGGAATTTCCGGCTCCATTGTTGTTGTTGTTGTTGTTGTTGTGATGATTGTTGTTATTGTTGTTGTTGGAGGAGTGACCGGCCATGGCTGCATCCACGGCAGTGGCTATCATACGTTGGAGGGCTTGTTCGGGAGTTTCGGGAGGAGCGCGTCGACGAGCCATTGTTCCTTCATGACACAAGAATATCGTTGGTTAGTATTTTCAACAATACTAACCGGAGTATGGAATAAGGATAGAGAGAAAATTTTCCTTGACTCGCCCTAAATTCTTTATGTCAAAATGTCGGAACGTCCATGTGAATCACCGTAATATAATCCCGGAAATTATATTACCCTGATTCTCATGTGCATTTAACATTACTTCATAAAGTCAAGGTGGCGCATCAACAAAATTTATCAACGTAAGATCAAGATCGAATACGAGTTAGATATGATAGAAGAGTTCGAGTATAAATGCACAAATAGTCAAGTAATTCCTACTTCAGTCTATATGCCGGTTGTAGTCTAGATTCACCTATGTACCTTATGACTCGGGGTGGACACAAATGAACTCTAAATCCCTACAACCAAGGCTCTGATACCACTTTTAGCGACCCCGACAAATCGTCAAGTGACGGCGTCGACTACGTAGGTCCCATTACATGGTCATAAGTCTTTAAGACAACGTTTGACCAAAATATGTCGCATTCATTTCAATGTAAAAGGGTGTTTCAAGTTTACAAAAGAAGTTCGACGGCTAGTTACATTACAATGTTAAACGTACAATTGAAACCTATGCGACACAATTTAAAAGTAGTCAAAAAGATGCTCCAAATATGCATGTATACTCGACATCCAAGCAAGTATCAAAAGAGTGCGGAAGCCTGTATCACTTAAGCATTCAAAACCTGAGAAAAACATAGAAGAATCTGTCAACGAAAAAACGTTGGTGAAATCATAGGTTTAGTAAGTAAATTGTATTGAACCACAAGGTTCTTTATGAATTGCTTAACCAAAATCGTTCACATTCCAAAATAGTATTTGTATCACGAGCACCCAATTATCAAGGCTTAACCGAATCTTCCCTCTGAATTTGAATTTAGTGTTAGAACTTACACTATACATTGTTGAAATTATATTTCATTCACTAACGGTAGCGAACCGTCTGAATGAGGGTTTGTTAAACCCGTATGGCCACACAACATAATTACACGCTTACACTTACACCCTGCAAGTGGAACTAATGATAATTGGATTGAGGACTTTTGTTCAAACTCGTATGCATCTTTGTATTCTTATTTGTTCACAATGTAAAAGCATGAGAAGTAAATAAGTATGAAATGTATGTGTTTCTCAGCCCACGATGTAAAGAATAAAAGTGATTAAAAAAATGGGACTATGATCTCACCTTGAGTGCAAGAGTTAATAAAGTACTTCGACAAGTAAACGCGTGCAAAGACAAAGCTAGTCTTGACCTAAACATATAGGTTATATCAATAACGGTAAACACAAAACGGTCAAAGATGTTCAATTAGTCCTATGGCTCGTTACGACTCGATTATATTAGCATGTGAATCAAATTGTCAAGTTTCATACAAGATACAAGTATAGAATCATGTTAGAAAGATTGCATAATTAATTGGTTAAGTTTGACAAAAAGTCAAACTTGGTCGGGTCAAAGTCAACGAAAAAGTCAACGTGTTCGGGTCGGGTCCCGGACTATTTTTCTATGCTAATTATTCATATATAAGTATATTAGAACAAGTTTCATGTGAATCGGAGGTCGATAGCTAGTCAAACATTTCGCGTGAAAAGTGACATAATGAGCAGAATCTGGCCAGGCCTAATTGCGCGCCGCGCGGGGAAGGGGCGCGCCGCGCCACCATCTGGGCAGACACTTTTCTGTTTTTCACAAGTATGCACGAGCTAAAAACCAAATAACCACATTTTATGATCCGTAAACAATTAGAACATGTATCTTATATCATCGGAAAGGTAATTTGACGAGGAAAACACCTAGACACATTTCATCAAGCAATTCAACACTTACAACAACCCAAAACCGCATTAAACGTTCATAATCAAAGTTTCAAGTTCTAAAAACGCATTTCATGATTCGGGCAACCAATTTACATGTATGATATGCCGTTTCGAAGGTAATCAAACACACATTGCAACTAAACACTTATCAACAACAATTCATAGCATTTGATGCACCAAAAGTTCATATAAAGCTTATCAAACCCTAATCCAAAATCACCAAAATCACTAATCAAGTTTATGAAGTTTTACAAATCAACCTACACATCAAATTGAAGCTAGTGACACTAGGAACACATCTAATACTTGCACTTTAACATATTAACAACATTTAAGCATCCAAATCATAAATCAAACACACCAAACTTTCAAGTTCATGCTAGTTATCAAAAATAACGAAATCGAACATATAAATCATATATTCATGTTAGACTTGAGCCATAGACACTAATTAACAACTTTATAAGTTAAAAACATCAAGAACACAAAAATCTAGTGATTTTAGAAAGTTACCCAAACGAGATGAGGTTGGTATGAAATCGAAGAGGAAGATGCAAGGATTCCAAATATGTAATTTGTTTGGATTGAAGCTTGATCGATTTAAAATGGATGATGATTTCTTGTTTGAAGATTTGAGAGAATTCTTGAAAGTGTTAAAAGAAAATGAAAATGAAAATGGAAAGGAATGGG
The DNA here is from genome assembly GCF_046630445.1 of Rutidosis leptorrhynchoides. Taxonomy (NCBI): domain Eukaryota; kingdom Viridiplantae; phylum Streptophyta; class Magnoliopsida; order Asterales; family Asteraceae; genus Rutidosis; species Rutidosis leptorrhynchoides. Next base: position 457,287,569 of record NC_092335.1, read on the forward strand.
GAGGTGGGTGTTGACTAGTCAAAAGCTAGTCACATCTTTGCTCCCTTGGCGAAACTAGTCCCTCGAGTTCGGTTGCGGGTGCGTGAATTAACCAAATGAATATTTTAAAAACGTTCGAGTAACGGATGACTTTATAATTAGATAACGAGAATATTATGAACGTTAGTTAACGAAAGATATAAATTTGAATAACGAAAGATATTATAAAAAAAAGAAAAGAAAAAAAAGACGGTGTTAAAATAAATTTAACGGAAAATCACGGGATGTTACAAATTTAGCATATCTTGGCATTCCTGAAATCACATCAATGAAAGGAAGATTTACATTTATTTGTTTAAACATATTAAAGAATTTGGATTGCTCGGCTTCAAGTCTTTCTTTTCTCATTTTACTTGGGTAAGGAAGTGGTGGTTGGTATGGTTTAACATAAGGCTTTGCCTTAACTGTGTTATCTTCATTAACCTTTTCAACTACCGGTTCTTTTTACTTCTCTTGTTCAGGTTGTGGTGCCTGTGTAGTAGGAATAGAGTCATCAGAAATTACAGGTATTTCAGGTGGTTTAAGTGTAATACCACTTCTTGTGGTAATGGCATTAGCTGTTTCATTTTGGGGGTTAACATTTGTATCACTAGGTAGACTTCCCGGTTTTCTTTCACATATCAACCTTGCTAGGTTGCTTACTTCTTGTTCCAGATTTTGAATAGAAGCTTGTTGATTTCTAAATGCTTGAGCATTTTGTTCATTGGTTTGTTTTTGAGATGTGAAAAATTGAGTTTGAGATTCAACTAGCTTTGACATCATGTCTTTTAGATTTGGCTTTTTATCATCGGTTTGTGGTGGTTTATTTTGAAAAATAGGTCTTTGCTGGTTGTAAGTATTATTAGATACTTGTTGATTGCTAGGACCTTGTTGGTTGTTGTATGGAACATTTCGGTTATAATTCTGGTTTTGATTGTAGTTTGGTCTTGGCGGTTGATAATTATTCTGATAATTATTTCCAAACCTTTGGTTCATATATGAAACATTCTCTCTTTGTTCCATTGTTTGTTTAATACTGAGACAATCTTTTGTCAAATGTGGTCCTCCACACTGCTCACAACTAATTCGTATTGAGTGAATATCTTTAGTCATCTTTTCCATTCGTCTCTCGAAAGCATCTATCTTTGCGGAAATGGAATCAAAGTCATGGCTACAATCGGCTCTAGCCGCTTTAGATGATCTAACCATATCTTTTTCTTGATGCCACTCATGTGAGTGGGAAGCAGTGTTATCAATAATTTTGTAAGCTTCAGTTGCGGTTTTCTTCATAGTGGAACCACCAGCTGCTATATCGATGTCTTTGCATGTAGTAATGTCGCATCCTTGGTAGAATATTTGTACTATTTGATAAGTGTCTAAACCATGTTGCAGACATCCTCTTAACAACTTTCCAAATCTTGTCCACGCCTCATATAGTGTTTCATTTGGCTTTTGCGTGAACGTAACTATTTCTCCTTGAAGTCTCATGGATTTAGATGCCGGAAAGAATTGTTTAAGAAATTTTTCAACCAAGACATCTCATGTATCAATTGCCCCTTCAGGTAACGATTCTAACCAATCTTTGGCTTCTCCCTTTAAAGTCCAGAGAAATTACATGAGATATATCTGTTCATCCTCAACTTCTCTGATTTTGAATAGAGTACAGATCCTATTAAAGGTACGAAGATGTTCATTTGGATCTTCCTTCGGTGTACCACTAAATTGGCATTGATTAGTTACCATGTGTAGGATTTGTCCTTTAATTTCATAATCTGGTGCATTAATGTCTGGTTGAGTAATTGTGTGACCTTGTGAAACAACCCAACCCGTATTAAAACCGGCCCATAAAAATTTTTCCTTTTAATACGCGTTAAATAATACTTTAGGTCCCGTTACACATATTCCAAAACGTATTTGTTATCAAAGTAAGTTCATCGAACTTAAAACATACATTAATGATTTAAACTCCTTAATACAATGGTTCATTAATTAAATCGTAAACCGGTTATAATCATTATGACCCGACTAGTTACGTTTACACAAAACCGAGCATGGTGATTTGGGACTACGCTACCCAAATCCTAATCGAGTCCAAAAGCAAGATCTTCTAAAGCAACCTAGCCGAGATCTCTAATTCCCAAGCTTACCCGAGCCGCCAAGCATGCGAACCTATAAAAATATCAACAACGAGAGGGTAAGCTAATGCTTAGTGAGTGAGAATATACTACATACATATATATGCATAAAATGGACACGCCACAAAATAGCAAATACCGCATACCGGAGCATCCAAACATAAAGGCAAGCTAGTCTAAGCATACCGTAAGATCACTAAGCAATGAGCTAAAGATACATCAACAAAATATAAGTTTGCCAACAACGATGTGAACAATGCCAATAAGCTACACCCGGAGGGTTAGCTACAACACGACAATACAACATTATATGTATACAATATATATGTATATATATGTATATATCTCTCGAATAACATAATTTGCTTACGCTTACAACACAATAACCATGGTTAACCAAGTATACAAGAGAACGGTACATGTAAGTCCGTCGGAGTTCATAACATCCACTAGTGTTACTTATACACCGCGTAATCACTAGTCCCCCGGGTGATGTCTTAAACACCGCGACTAACTCACCCTTACAATAATGTGGCGTCTTAAACACCGCGACGAACCCACACTTCATTCAATACAATGAGTGGTGTCTTGAACACCGCGACACTTCCACTCTCACGACATTGTGGTGTCTTAAACACCGCGACAATCCCACAAGTCAATTACACAAGGAGTAGTGTCTTAAGCACCGCGACAATACTACTCGTTACCTAGAATGTGGTGTCTTGAACATCGCGACACTTCCACATTCATACCACACAAATAAATACATTATATACGTTCACGCATAATTATTCCACTCACAATATTAACCCTTCGCCATTGGGGTTATATAATCCACATCACACGCCCATGTGATAGAGTACACGCAAGGTGTGCACCTCATCAAAGATGGTCAACCAAAACGCACAACCGTGCCAATTGGACCTACACACAAGTCCATCAATCCACCTATATGTGAAGTGAGCTCTATAACCGAGAACCACTTCACCCGACCCGCACCCATCCTACACATACATATGCATATAGGATATTAACACTCACCTTAAGCCTTGATGAATGCAATCAAGTAATCCGCAACTCGTCAATGGAAAGTACCTATTCCATTATCACAAATTCAACAACACACTTAGATTGGATTTACAAACCAACCCAATTTGACACTTAGTGCAAATTCGACCCAAATGTAATTCCAAGTACAAACCGCGCCCAAACTAACCAATAATTACTAACACGGGTGAAAATGGTCCTAATATGCCAAGTAAACCCAAACACAAGTGTTAAACACATGTCTCACCCATTTTGACACCAAAACCTTAATTTTGACCCATTAAGTCAAAATCTCACCGTTTACAAGTCTTGACACCAAAACACATTTAACTCGGTTTAATACTTCAACTTAATCCATTTTAAGTTTATAAACCTTAATAAATCAACAATCAGGTCAAAATCATCACCAAACCCTAATTTTGGCTCTAGTCAAAATTAGTCAACTCCAAGAACCCTAAATGTCCCCAAAACCTCAATAATCACTAATACTAGTGATTATACACCATTTACAAGTCTTACAAGCATGAACTTGCACACCAAACCCAAAACCCGACATTAACAACAAAAAACCCGAATCTTGGTGTTAACCTTCAATTAACAACTAAATGGGTTTCACCTATGAATCATACAATCAAAAGCCCTAAACTTGAATGATGAACACGAAAATGAATTTCGGAGTTAGAGCTTACCACTAGTATCACCGTGTAGCTAAGAACGAGGAGAACACACTTGTCAACTACGCCAAGGATCAACTCTCGATCCTTCCTTTCCAAAAATCCTTTTGAAATCAAATGGGTGTTTGAGTTTGAGAGGAAAAATGAAAAGAAAAGGGAAATTAAAATGAGAAATGAAATGAATGGATGAGGTTAAATCCTCAAATCTGGCTCAAACGCGAAAAGACCAAATTGCCCTTGAACTTCATTTAAATTTACAAAAATCTGGTGCCAGTTCACACCATTCGCCGCGCCGCGGCCTAATTCGTCGCGCCGCGACGATTGCCTCGAACTGGTGACTTTGTTAACAAGCTTTCTGATCTGGATTTATTTGAAACGCCGCGCCGCGGCTCCCTTTGTCGCGCCGCGACACCCAACATGGCCTGACACATTTCTCGCATACAAGACTTTAACATCCAAACATGTATCGAACCCTTCATACGCCTGTCGTACATACACAATACACCTATAAATCATGTACGGGGAAAAACGGGGTGTTACAACTCTCCCCCACTTAGACTCGATCACGTCCTCGTGATCCTTGTCATTTAACCAAACGGACCACACTTCACGGTCCTCAAACATAAGTCCAAACCGACTTTCCTAAGCAATTCTTCCCACTGAATTGCCTTTAACAACTAAATCGTCACCCGCGATTTATCAAATCCACAATCCGAGCACTAAAACCATGCTCATTCCCTAACATCGGGAAAACTCAACCAATCTCGTACAGAGATATCAACCCCTTAGCGTACCCTTACCTAGTACAACGCTAAAAGCAACCAAGTCTCAACCTAAGGTCAACAATCCGAAACGATGAAGACCGAACCAACGAATCCTGACGGATAACACCAATCACTAAACATCCCTTGTAGTGCACAATACGATCAATACGCAACTACCGTAACATCATAATCAAAAGGCTAAAACCGATAGCGCCCAAAACGACTATGAAAACGCCAAATCCAAAGGTGTACAAAATCGACTATCGTCACACCCGTAACAACACGTGAGCGAAACACGGCTATCGCATCACTAATCATACCACATGGTCCTCGCGACCCCACCATCGGCGTATAAAAACACCCGATCGATCACACAACACGGTCCTTACGACCCCACCATTGGTGTATAAAACAACCAACAGATCAACATCACGGTCCTTACGACCCCACCATCGGTGTATAAAACAACCGACAGATCACACAACACGAAGGCTGGCCGAAAACACACGCGCCTTAGTGAATCCGAACTACACGCGATTCACTACCATGATGAAGTCAGCGAACCCGAATATCATGCTTCACCAATCAATAATCCCATGATGAAGTCAGCGGACCCCGAAGGTCATGCTCCACCAATCGCATACTCCCATGATGAAGTCAGCGGACCCTAAAGGTCATGCTTCATCAATCACCAATACCATGATGAAGTCAGCGGACCCGAAAGTCATGCTTCATCAATCAACGCCCTTTTGGCCTCGAACGACGAGTAGCGTAACATCGCGCTCTGCTACGCCATAGTGAATCCTAACGGATACCACTAACCATTCACATACACGAGCAAGAACCACCTATATCAAACATAGGCACAAAACAATTATTCTCTAGAAGAGAATCCGACACACACCTCCCTTAACCGAAGGATTTCACCTTGCTCGCCAAACACGTCCATTATCTCTCAATCGAGATTTACCACATTACCACCTCGGTGATAATTCAAATCCAAACCATAAGTACAATTTATCCGAAATTGTAATCTACCACAAATCGACCAAAATCAGGTCTCGACAACATTTTCCGGATCTACCAAAAGCATCATCCGAAATCTCACACTAAAACTTCCTCGTGCGGGAGTGTAACTCCCCCATTTGGAACTACGTCCCATATCCACAACTCGTACAACCGTACAATGCTACCTAAGGTAGACTTTACAAAGATTGGGCTCACACGACCCGTCACCATATCTTGCTCCAGCCTTGAGCACACAAAGGATTTCAATCAATCCTTAAACACTTCGAGCAAAAAGTGTACCACGATTACACAAACCATACCTTCGCAATCATCCAATTGCTTTAGTTTGTCAAATTACACCTAGTCACTCATGTACCTAAGGATTTCACTTCGGTACCCTAAGTACAATGTAACCGCAACATAATCGGAGTCGAACACCATGCTAGTAGGTATAAAAGAGGCACCTAATGTTGCGTCATATAGACTCCATTACCAACACACATCGAGATTCAAAACACTCGATCTCAAGGGTTTCAGCCCACCCGTCGAACCTCACGGTTCATCGACCTCAACACAAAAGCGAACACGCGCTTAACAACCGAACACCAACCCATTTCCATGGCTTGGTAGAAACATTTTACAAATATCAAGGAATGCTTGGTTACACCAAGTCTTACGCCCTTTGCCCGTCAATCAAAACGTCGTCATAGGGTACTTCCATTAGGAACGTCACCCATATCAATAACATGCACAACACAATGCATTTAATAAACTCAACTTCAAACGGCACTTAATAAATAATCAAAAGACATATTTATTAAAACGAAACGTACCTTAACGTCTCCTTGCCGGCCCCGTCCCCGCTAACTTGGGACATTCCGACTTACGATGTCCTTCTTCTTGGCAATTGAAGCACACCATGCCATCGCCTTTTGGTACCGAACATTCCCACGACTTGTGACCCCTTATGCCACAATTGTAACATCTAGACGCACTAGAATCCAATATACCCGTCCGTGTACCACCCGTGCTCACACTCGGACCCTTAGTCCTCTTACTCGGAGCACCATGCGAAACAACCCTTCTCTCGCTCGAAGGTTCACCCTTCTTTGATCTTGAATACGACTCGAAACCTCTAGCCACGGCGAATAATTCCGCAAACGATTTCGCGTGACCCCGGCTAATCTTATTCTTCAAGTCATCATTCAAGGTTCGATAGAAATCCTCCATCAACAACCGATCATTCCCTAAATACTCCGGGCAAAAACGAGTCTTCGCCATAAAGGTCGTCTTGAGAGTATTCAAATCCATAGATCCCTGTTGCAAGTTTCGCAACTCATCACGCAATTCCGACAAGTTGGCCGAAGTCCGGAACTCCTCGAAGAATTCCTTCTTAAAATCGTCCCACGATAATGCCATAAACGGCTCACCACCGACAAGATCAATCTTACCATCCAACCAATCCTTCGCCCTACCCCGCAATAAACTAGTAGTGAGTCTTGTCTTTTTCTAGGGAGGGCATTCAATAGTACGAAAACACCCTTCAACATCCGAGATCCAAGTTGTGCTTACTAAAGGATCCGGTTTCCCGTCATACATCGGAGGTTTAGTCCTCATGAAGCTCTTAAGACAATGCTCCATTTCTCCACCATTTCGAAATTCGAAATACTTCCTATCCATTTCTTCTCGAAACGCACTCATTTGCTCCGCAACGGCGGCCGCAACTCTAGCGTTAAACTCAGCGTCGTTCGTCTCGATCCCATTTCCCGTCACCATTCTAAGGAATGCAAAGCGGTTAGACCACGAACGTGTAAATCACACGCACAACACCGCCCCATCTTGCTAAACATTTGTCGTACATCACTTGCTAGACACGATTTGCACCCGTAATAAGGTTTGCAAGTCCTTATTACGCATACACGCTGTATCGGCTCGTTAGTACAACAACCGTCTCGTTCGATGATATATGCAAACACAAACAAAATTCTACGCGATATAAACACACACGAGAATTATTATCATATCACAATAGCATATTAATAATATTCGCATTACTAATATAAACGTTAGTCAACCTATAAACAAGGCACTAGCTAGAACCCATTCCGACCCGTACTCCTACAAGTCCCGCAACAAATTAAGCACACACAAAAGTCTAAGTCTAGGCACCTATCTCAAGTCACCTAAATCCCTTAGACCATGCTCTGATACCACTTGAAACAACCCAACCCGTATTAAAACCGGCCAATAAAAATTTTTCCTTTTAATACGCGTTAAATAATACTTTAGGTCCCGTTACACATATTCCAAAACGTATTTGTTATCAAAGTAAGTTCATCGAACTTAAAACATACATTAATGATTTAAACTCCTTAATACAATGGTTCATTAATTAAATCGTAAACCGGTTATAATCATTATGACCCGACTAGTTACGTTTACACAAAACCGAGCATGGTGATTTGGGACTACGCTACCCAAATCCTAATCGAGTCCAAAAGCAAGATCTTCTAAAGCAACCTAGCCGAGATCTCTAATTCCCAAGCTTACCCGAGCCGCCAAGCATGCGAACCTATAAAAATATCAACAACGAGAGGGTAAGCTAACGCTTAGTGAGTGAGAATATACTACATACATATATATGCATAAAATGGACACGCCACAAAATAGTAAATACCGCATACCGGAGCATCCAAACATAAAGGCAAGCTAGTCTAAGCATACCGTAAGATCACTAAGCAATGAGCTAAAGATACATCAACAAAATATAAGTTTGCCAACAACGATGTGAACAATGCCAATAAGCTACACCCGGAGGGTTAGCTACAACACGACAATACAACATTATATGTATACAATATATATGTATATATCTCTCGAATAACATAATTTGCTTACGCTTACAACACAATAACCATGGTTAACCAAGTATACAAGAGAACGGTACATGTAAGTCCGTTGGAGTTCATAACATCCACTAGTGTTACTTATACACCTTGTAATCACTAGTCCCTCGGGTGATGTCTTAAACACCGCGACTAACTCACCCTTACAACAATGTGGCGTCTTAAACACCGCGACGAACCCACACTTCATTCAATACAATGAGTGGTGTCTTGAACACCGCGACACTTCCACTCTCACGACATTGTGGTGTCTTAAACACCGCGACAATCCCACAAGTCAATTACACAAGGAGTAGTGTCTTAAGCACCGCGACAATACTACTCGTTACCTAGAATGTGGTGTCTTGAACACCGCGACACTTCCACATTCATACCACACAAATAAATACATTATATACGTTCACGCATAATTATTCCACTCACAATATTAACCCTTCGCCATTGGGGTTATATAATCCACATCACACGTCCATGTGATAGAGTACACGAAAGGTGTGCACCTCGTCAAAGATGGTCAACCAAAACGCACAACCGTGCCAATTGGACCTACACACAAGTCCATCAATCCACCTATATGTGAAGTGAGCTCTATAACCGAGAACCACTTCACCCGACCCGCACCCATCCTACACATACATATGCATATAGGATATTAACACTCACCTTAAGCCTTGATGAATGCAACCAAGTAATCCGCAACTCGTCAATGGAAAGTACCTATTCCATTATCACAAATTCAACAACACACTTAGATTGGATTTACAAACCAACCCAATTTGACACTTAGTGCAAATTCGACCCAAATGTAATTCCAAGTACAAACCGCGCCCAAACTAACCAATAATTACTAACACGGGTGAAAATGGTCCTAATATGCCAAGTAAACCCAAACACAAGTGTTAAACACATGTCTCACCCATTTTGACACCAAAACCCTAATTTTGACCCATTAAGTCAAAATCTCACCGTTTACAAGTCTTGACACCAAAACACATTTAACTCGGTTTAATACTTCAACTTAATCCATTTTAAGTTTATAAACCTTAATAAATCAACAATCGGGTCAAAATCATCACCAAACCCTAATTTTGGCTCTAGTCAAAATTTGTCAACTCCAAGAACCCTAAATGTCCCCAAAACCTCAATAATCACTAATACTAGTGATTATACACCATTTACAAGTCTTACAAGCATGAACTTGCACACCAAACCCAAAACCCGACATTAACAACAAAAAACCCGAATCTTGGTGTTAACCTTCAATTAACAACTAAATGGGTTTCACCTATGAATCATACAATCAAAAGCCCTAAACTTGAATGATGAACACGAAAATGAATTTCGGAGTTAGAGCTTACCACTAGTATCACCGTGTAGCTAAGAACGAGGAGAACACACTTGTCAACTACGCCAAGGATCAACTCCCGATCCTTCCTTTCCAAAAATCCTTTTGAAATCAAATGGGTGTTTGAGTTTGAGAGGAAAAATGAAAAGAAAAGGGAAATTAAAATGAGAAATGAAATGAATGGATGAGGTTAAATCCTCAAATCTGGCTCAAACGTAAAAAGACCAAATTGCCCTTGAACTTCATTTAAATTTACAAGAATCTGGTGCCAGTTCACACCATTCGCCGCGCCGCGGCCTAATTCGTCGCGCCGCGACGATTGCCTCGAACTGGTGACTTTGTTAACAAGCTTTCTGATCTGGATTTATTTGAAACGCCGTGCCGCGGCTCCCTTTGTCGCGCCGCGACACCCAACGTGGCCTGACACATTTCTCGCATACAAGACTTTAACACCCAAACATGTATCGAACCCTTCATACGCCTGTCGTACATACACAATACACCTATAAATCATGTACGGGGAAAAACGGGGTGTTACACCTTGGCCAGTGCGTTTAGCTCTCATTCGATCTTTCATACTTAGAGGTTCCAGATTTTCCATGATTGAATTTGTTGAATCTGAATCACTAGAGGATTCTGATTTAATGGTTTCTTCCTCGACAATCTCTGGATGAGTGATTTGTGGTTAAGGAGGAATGATTAGTGGTTCAGGATCTCTGAATTGTTCTTGAATATCCTCCGAATTCTCAATTGTGAGGTCGGGTTCAAAAAATGGATTATCGAAAATTTGAATCGGAGTACTTGGTTGACTAGATGACGATTCTAAAGAAAAATCAATGGCGACAATGTTGGATAGATGTCTTGATCGAGTTACAGGTGGTGAACGTTTTGCTCGGTGCATTCACTGAATGTCCTATTAGTTATAAAAAAAAAAATTATATAAGTTTTCAAATTAATAGACTTTTCTGATTTTGCTCACGTTTTGAATAGCCAATAGATGAAGCAGGTAGCCAGGACCCTTTAAATCGGAAGCTCACAACTCGCCACTAACAAATCCAACTATTACTACGAACCAGAAAATTTTGTATGTCTATCAATTTAACCGCTTAAAATAATTTTTCGTCGAAGTTTAAAGAAAATAAAGAAAATTCTATGTCCTAAAAACTAGAGCGTCAAGAAATAAGAAAGAAAAAGAGTGCATCGAAAAACGTCGAAAAATAAAAGCTCTAAAAAAATAAGCGTCGAAAAATAAGAAAATTGCAGCGTCGAAACTTAAAAGTCTAAAAATTAAATATTAAAAGTTGCGTCTAAAGGTATTAAAGCTTAAAAGGAATTCTATATCCAAAACGGCAATAACTTAAAAAGTACTAAAATCTTAAAACGGTGTCGCAAAATTCTAAAGCACCTAAATCTTAGTCTAAAGAAAAAGCACTTAAGGGATTTTACAGCAAAGCCTAAAAATCTAGAAATAAAAATAACTAAAGCAAAAACTAATCTTAAAACTAATTACGAACGAAAAATATACAAAATTATGAATTAAACGATTAAAAAGATACGAAATATAAAAATAAAACTTAAAGTTATAAAAATTCAATTTTTATAAAAATATTAATTTTATGTTATTTATTTTATAAAAGTATTAATTTATAATTTAATAAAACTAACTAAAACTAAAAATACAAAATTAATTAAAAATTAAAACTAAATATTATTTAACTAAACCCAAATTAGGTTTAATAATAATAATAATTGATAATACTTCGTAATTAATGCTGTACGAGGATTAGACCTGGCGTATCAGACATCACCATGCGGTCACATGGTTTTGAAGCCTCCGGATCATGCGATTGCATGTGCCTGAATTTTGGATCAGGTTGTTGGGCTGCTACAGGACCAGGCCCGATTACTCTTTTAATTTTTTTTTTTTCTGATTTTTAAATTTCTGTTTTTAATTTAATAAAAAATAATATGTAATAAAAACTTATAAAAAAATTACTTATTAATATTGATTTTTAGCAAAAGAAAAATAAAAATATAAACTTTTTAATTTAAATAATTAAAAATATAGAAATATAGAAATATATATATATATATATATATATATATATATATATATATATATATATATATATATATATATATATATATATATATTTATGTTTTTATATTTTTAAACTTATATAATTTTTTACAAAAATGGATTAAAAACTTAATATTTTTTTTATAGCTTTTCGCTTTTCGGCGTTGTTGAGTTTCCCGGCAGCGGTGCCAAAAATACTTGATGTTATGCGAGGTGTATACGAAATAGTTATACTTTTATTGCAAAATACTATTAAATACGATACAATTTTACACAAGTTATTTATTTATTTATAGAGTGGATATACCTAAATCTTGCTATAACATTTATAGGCAGTGTACCTAATCGTACAGTAGTGTAGTTTTTAGTAAGTCCGGTTCGTTCCGCAGGGAGCTAGCCAAGTTTAACGCTATATTTTTAAAAACTATATTTGTATATATATATATATATATATATATATATATATATATATATATATATATATATATATATAAGTAGTATTATTATTATTATTATTATAAAAAGGGGGTTTTACCGTTTAATGACCGGTTTGTCGATTTTATGTCTTAAGTCGCAATTAAAACCTAATGTAAAATATTAAAAATAAATATAACTTAATTTAAAGCGTAAAGTAAATGACGATAATAAAAGTGTGATAATTAAAAGTACGATAATTAAAATGACGATAAATAAAATTGCGATAATTAAAAGTATGATAATTAAAAGTGCGATAAGATATAAAATAAAGGAATTATGCTTATTTAAACATCCGTAATCATGATGTTCGATGTGTTGATTTTAGTTTATTACCATGGGTTAATTGTCATTTGTCCTGGATTATTCGATATATCCATACGATTTTGTCCATAATAGTCCATCAGTCATAAATATAAAGTGCGAGTGTCCTCGTCAAATTATCCTTATACCCGAAGTCAAATATTCCAACTAATTGGGGACTTAAACTGTAACAAGGTCTTAATACTTTGTTTAATGAATACACCAGGTTATCGACTGCGTGTAATCCAAGGTTTTACTACTTTGTTAACAATTACACCAATTACCCTTGAATGTAATCCACCCCTGTTTTAATAAGTCCATTGACTATTAATCCATCCCCGTGTCCAGTCAAATGAACGATTATTAGTACTTATAAATATCCCGCCCACCGTACCCGATTAAGCGTATGTGGTTATATATAGATATGTCAAATTGTAACCTTTATATTAAATTAATGAGGTATCGTTTAGTTAATATTAAGCCCATTAATAGTCCATAGTCTAATTTCCACGAGTGTCGTTCTTTTGTCCAAACCCCAATTATGGTACAAAGCCCAATAACCCCGTCTTTAATATTTAGCCCAACATCATGATTACTTCGATTTAAATAAGCATAATAATAACTTAGCTACGAGACATTAATTTAAAAAGGTTGAACATAACTTACAATGAGTATTAATCGTGTAGTGTTACACGGACAGAATTTCGACTTACAAACTTACAACATTCGCTACCATAACCTTATTATTATTAATCTTAAATTAAAATTAAAATTATAAAATAAATATAAATATATATCAGAGAGTGAGAGAGATTGAATTATATTGTAAAAATTCGTCGACCAAACGCTTCAATTTATAGGACCTGACATGCTACGGTGTTCCATGCGATCGCATGGGATTTAGGCAGGATGGCCATGCGATCGCATGGCAGCCATTTCCTGGTCACATTGCTTTTTAAACGTGGGCTGCTCGTATTTATTTAATATATAATATAATATATATAATTTTATATAATTATATATATATTATATTATATTCTTGTGCATCGTTGACTTGTAATTTTCGGTCCATTGCGTCGCGCGTTGATAGTTGGTTCATGTCCCGGTTCCGAATTTTCGAACCTCCATGCGTACAATTTAATATCTTGTACTTTGCTTTTTGCGGCTCGTACTCTTGTAAATTTTAGACGTTTCTTATCAATAAATTGAACCACTTGGATTGTACTTTGTACTTTTTAGCTTTTTGGCCGTTTGCGTCTTCAAATCGTCGAATCTGTCTTTTGTCTTCACCTTTTATTATTTAAATGAATATCACTTGTAAATAGAACAATTGCAACTAAAAGCTTGTCTTTCTTGAAGGATAATGCTATGAAATATATGTTCATTTTTAGCATTATCAGCTAGTGATTAAATAACCATTTAAGACTCATAACCATCAATTAATACTTTGAAACCCTAGGTTAGTTATCTTTGGTCCTCATGACCCAAACTTACCCAAAAACACCCAAAATCACCAAACATGGGTTTTATGTTCACCATTTACCCAAACCCTAACCCTTATTGCTAGTCAAGTAAAGAAATTAGGTTTAGAACTTACCACCCCTATCACAACGTAGCTAGTAACTAGATGAACAACTTTAAAACTCACACTTATGTGAGAATCCAACTCCTTCTTCTCCAATCAAGCTCTCTCTCTCATAAAAACCAAGGTTTCTCTCACTAAAAAGGGCTGAGAGTGTTTGGAGAGGTGGAAGATAAGATCCAAATGAGATTGGATCAACTTTTGTGGCCTCAAAATGTCTCATAAGTGAATTTACCATAATACCCCTTAAATATCTCAAAACAAGACAGCTAACCCGCCAGACCGTTTGGACGGCGTCCCAAAAACTGGACGGCATCCAACCCTTCTCTACTGGACGGCGTCCCATAAATTGGACGGCGTCTGATGTGCGCAGAGGTGTATACGAAATAGTTATATTTTTATACGAAATACTATTAAATACGATACAATTTTACACAAGTTATTTATTTATTTATAGAGTGGATATACCTAAACCTTTCTACAACACTTATAGGCAGTGTACCTAATCGTACAGTAGTGTAGTTTTTAGTAAGTCCGGTTCGTCCACAGGGAACTAGCCAAGTTTAACGCTATATTTTTTTACAACTATATTTATATAAAATATATATAATTATATATAGTAATATTATTATAAAAGGGAGTTTTTTACCGTTTAATGACCGGTTTGTCGATTTTATATTTTAAGCGTAAAGATAAATGACGATAATAAAAATGATATAATTTAAATTGCGATAAAGTAAATTAAAGTAATTAAAATGACAGTAAATAAAGGTACGATGAAATATGAAATAAAAGTATTATGCTTATTTAAACTTCCGTAATCATGATGTTCGACGTGTTGATTTTAATTTATTACCCGGGTTAATTGTCCTTTGTCCTGGATTATTTGATACCTATTTGGTTTTTGTCCATAATAGTCCATCGGTCATAATTATAAAATGCTCGTCAAATTAACCTTATTTCCGAAGTCAAATATTCCAACTAATTAGGGATTCGAACTGTAACAAGGTTTTAATACTTTGTTAATAATTACACCAGGTTATCGACTACGTGTAATCCAAGGTTTTTATACTTTGTTAACAATTACACCAATTATCCTTGTATGTAATCCACCCCTGTTTTAATGAGATATGATATTAATTTACCCACTTGATCAAAATGAATAATCAATTACCCAACCCGAATAATTAATTAAATGATTTTGCTTGCCTTTCAAAAAAAAAATTAATTAAATGATTGTAAAAGATGTCGTATAAACGTCACTAAATAGAACATACATAATCATTTTAATAATTATTAGATTAACTAATTTGAAGATAGGTTCGACAGATTCCAACGAGTTGTCATTCGATTAGACAATACCCCCTATCTATTAATAGTCAATAGTCCAATGTCCACAAGTGTCGGTCTTTTGTCCAAACCTTAATTATGGTACAAAATCTAATAACCCAATCTTAATTTTTAGTCTAACATCACGATTACTTTGGCTCAAATAAGCATAATAATAACTTAGTTACGTGACATTAATTTAAAAAGGAAGAACATAGCTTACAGTGGTGATTAATCGCGTACCGTTGCACGGACAGAATTTCGATTTAAAACCCGTAAAACATTCTTAAAATAACCTTATTATTATTAACTTAAAATTAAACTTTAAATTATAAATATAAATATATATATAAATATATATATATATATATATATATATATATATATATATATATATATATATATATACGTTACATATGAAGGAAAAGAAAAAGGTGTGTGATATTCGGCCGAAAACTGCGAAATTTATAGATGTGGCCAGACTTTTGGGCTCATGCGATCGCATGAAAAATGGTCTTCCTGGCCATGCGATCCCATGGCCAGCTGGATCAGGCCACCTACTTTTGTTTTCTAGTTTTGCCGACGTTTTATTATATAATATAATATATATAATTTTAAGAATTATTTATATATTATATTATATTTATGTGCATAGTTGACTTGTAATTTAGCTCCGTTGCGTCGCGCGTTAAGAGTTGACTCTGGTCCCGGTTCCGGATTTTCGAACGTCCTTTCGTACGCGAAGATATCTTGTACTTTGCGTTCCGCAGCTCGTACTCTTGTAATTTTTAGATGTTTCTCATCAATAATTCGAACAACTTGGATTGTACTTTGTACTTTTTAGCTTTTTGGTCATTTGCGTCTTCAAATCGTCATTTTCTTCTTTTGTCTTCGCACTTATTTATTTAAACGATTATTACATAAAAATAGAACAATAGTAACTAAAAGCTTTACATATTGAAAGGATATTGTGCCTAAATATATGTTCATTTGAAGCACTATCAAATATCCCCGCACTTGAACATTGCTTGTCCTCAAGCAATACAGAACTTAAAATAAAATCACACTTCACTCGAATCACTTTTTTTATTCTCACACTTTATACATCAGTGATTTTAATACGGCGGTATGAACAATGATAGTAACATTGTGGTTTACAGTCCCACATGACTATGAAAATTTAGATCCTTAAGGAAATTGGATCTTTATGAAAATATTTGATCTTTTAAAAATTCATTCTAGCTTTTACCCTAGATAAGTTTTCCGGAATAACCCTTCACTGGTGTTTGCAAATTGTTTTTGTGGGTTTGGTGGGTTTCAGATTTGAAAATTTTAGCTCAAAACTTATGGTTTTGTGTCACCCACTTGCTAATCTTGTATTAGGAAAGCACACGTCCAGTATACCTGCTCCGTATATTACCTTTCGGTAAACTACCGTCCGGTTGTAAAGGAAAACGTTGAACAAGCAACTGTTAAGGCAATGTCCCGTGACATGCTTTTGATTATGGTCTATATTGTGTCGGATGCAATTACTATCCTTTGTAGGAGCAATAGTAAAGATCACCCTATAGTTTTTCGGTCTGGCACAAGGTCCTGTCTTTGACCATGCTATGCAACCACCATTCTTACAGTTGACACCCGATTTGGTTCAGGTGACCTAATGTATTTCAGGTGAATTCCTATGATTTTACGTTCAATGGTAATGAACGCATTGAAAATGGGTTTTCAGAAAACAAATCGGTTTTAATTTTGATCAAAATATTTTCTCGTTCAAGCTCGAGTTTAGATATCATCGAATTCCATGAGTTTGAATTCTCAATCTTTAAAGTCAATCTCAAGGATTGAGTAATATCAGTCTTAAAAGCTGATTTTTGATCTTTAAGGAGATTATCCTTTCTGGGGGTCTGATTCATTAGTCTTATCAAGCTAATTTGCACGGCGCCCTCCCCATTTTACGAGACAGATCCTCTCATGGTTAGGATAAGTCTGACCACTTGGCGACCCTATTTGATGCTGAGGTCCGTGGATTTCCTGCTGATTTTAGAGATGACTTTTCTAGATTTTTCGTCAACCTACAGCTGGTCTGGACGACAACTTCTTGACCTAAATCAAGAAGCGCGTGTCTTTTTCGGAAGACTTTACTTCTTTTTAATGATGGAATTGATTTATCGTGTAGATCCATCTTTCTTTCAAATATATTACAGTAAATCGGGTAAAACTGATTAGTTTAGTCCAAAGCAAAAGTACCTGTAATAATCTTGTACAAACATATGTGATATGTGTTTTGAATAACTTGGTAAATTCTTCCCACACTTAGCTTTTATTTATTTTTTTCTTTGCCTTTTTATTCTCCTCTATGCCATTTTAAATGAATTCTAACATTTTAGGTTGTTTCTCCATTTATGTTCTCTCCGAGGTAACAATAATTTCGGTATTAACACCTAGTTTTATAGTTCATAAATATGTATAAACATGATTTTGAATTCATTTAGTTGAAAATTTTTCAAATTTTCATAAAATTTGGCAATTAAACTAAGTGTAAACCTGAGAGAATTTATAACCCTTCCCCGCACTTGAGATCATGCAATGCCCTCATTTGCAAGAAATCAGTAAAAATTTAAATTCATGAGGGTGATTAGTGTAGAAAAATGATTAAAAATACCGAGTTTGCAAACATATTATTTTATATCACATTTGATATTTTACGTCTTGTCGTCAAAATTAGTAACTTTTGCTGAACTTTAATGTCAGTCTTTGAAAATGCGCCGTTTTACCCTGTTTTGTACATAAAATAAAATACAAACATATATATACATATTTTTATTATATATATATATATATATATATTTTATATAAAACCTTTATTTATTAAAACAATTTAAATGAATAATTTTTTAAAATTTTGTTTCCTTTTACTTTAGGTAGTTTCGGTATGTTTATCTAGTCCGTCCCTCGACAAAATTTAAAATTTGTCGTTTTTAAAGCGATTGTTTTAAAAGCAAAGATTTTTGGGTTTTTTAATTTTTTTTGGTATACTTTAGATCAATAAAATTAAAAATAATGATAACAAAATTTTTCGCCCCGCCCTCGGGTAAACAATTTCGGTTCCATGACCTAGTCTTCAACTTACGATGAATTTTAGAAATCATTTTTTTTAAACTTAATGAAATAAAGTAAATTTTATTTTTAAATTCACACAAAACTTAAATTGAAAAAGCGTGTTAATTTCATACAAAACCTACAAAATAAAAATTCAGAATGGGGGGAGAAAACTAGTTCTTTAGTGTGTGCTAGTGGAAAAGACCAATCGAATTCTATTCTCGGAACTATACGAGAACAGAACAACTAACTCTAGACAGCATTATTTCTTAGAACATTTGAATCTCCCCACACTTAGGTAGCCGTGGTGTCGAATTTGTGATTAACTTCATTGTCAATTTCTCTTGGACCATAATCAACTTGCATATCTGTGATTTTTGATTTAAGCCATTGGTCGTATTCCTGTGTAATATCCATAAATTTAACTAGTTTTGCCTTTTCTTTAGGCGATAGATTGGATACTAACCGGTTACATAACTTAAAGTTCCCCTTGGTTCTAGCATCGCAAATCCGTTTAATAAGTTTCTTCATTGAACTATTAATAACGGAGTCATTTAATTTCATATCAACAACGGGGTTCTTTGTTATCAGGTCATCATTAGGTGTTACTTCATTTTCCCCACACTTAGGCGTTTTATTATTGCTAAGCACTACCTTTGGAGTTGGTAAAACAACATGGTTCTTACCAATCGTTTTTGTTGGTTCAACGGTTTTGATTGGTGGAGATTTAGACTTTCGACTCACAAAGGTGATTGATTTTTCATCATTAGTAAGTGTCATTCTACCCTCTCTTACATCAAATAACGCCCCGGTAGACGCTAAGAATGGACGACCTAAAATTAGAGGAATGTTTGGGTCCTCTTCTATGTCAATGACAATAAATTCGACTAGAAAGGTTAAATTACCTACTTAAATGGGTAGGTTGTCAGCAATTCCAACTGGGTGCCTAATGGTTTGATCAAAGAGTCGAACACTCATTTCCGTTGGACTTAACTCACCTACTCCTAATCTCTTATATAATGAAAGAGGCATAACACTCACACTCGCACCTAAATCTACTAGTGCATCATACATGACACAATCACTAAGTATACAAGGAACAATAAATTCACCCGGATCACCCACCCTGGGTGGAGGTTTTGGTGGAACTGTCTTCACCGGATTTATTTTTACGATTTTTGTTTCTTGTACTTTATTATTCTTCTTCTTCTTTCCAGAGGTATCACAAACTTTATTACCTATTACTTGCTCATACTCAACTCCTTTTCTTGGAAATGGGATGGGTGGTCTGTATTGTGCCACCACTGGCTTTACATACTCGGATGGTGGTGGTATTGTAACTTCTTCATTGTTACTCACATCAAAAACCTTCCCATCTTCTTGTACTGGTTTTTCAGAATTCATTGAAACCATATTAACATTCTCATTCCGAGGATTTACTTCAGTATTACTCGGTAGCTTTCCTTGTTCCCTCTCACTTATCATGCTAGCAAGAGTACCTACGTGTTTTTCTAGATTCAAAATGGAAGCTTGTTGAGTTCTTAATGACTGATCAAACCTCTCATTTGTATGGGTTTGAGATGTAATAAATTGTGTTTGAGATTCCATTAGCTTTGCCATCATTTCTTCCAGATTTGACTTTTTCTCTTCGTTTTGTTGTGGTGGTTTATACAAGCTAGGTTTTTGTTGATTGAAAGTGTTATTTTGAGTTGGTTGGTTATTCGGACCTTGTTGGTTGTACGAGTTATTGTTTGGCCCATTTGGATTGTAAAGAATGTTTTGATTTCGATTGAAGTTTGGCCTTGGAGGTTGATAATTATTTTGATAATTATTTCCCATCCTTTGGTTCATGTAGGAAACATTCTCACGTTGTTCCATCGTTTGCTCAATGTGACAATCTTTCATTAAATGTGATCCACCGCATTGCTCGCAACTGATTCGTATTGCGTGAATATATTTATTCATCTTTTCCATTCGTCTCTCAAAAGCATCTATTTTTGCGGAAACGGAATCAAAGTCATGGCTAGAATCGGCCCTAGCCACTTTAGATGAATGAAAGATATCTTTTTCTTGGTGCCACTCATGTGAGTGGGAGGCAGTGTTATCAATAATTTTGTAAGCTTCAGTTGCGGTTTTCTTCATAATGGAACCACCAGCTGTTATGTCGATGTCTTTTCGTGTAGCAACGTCGACACCTTGGTAGAATATTTGTACTATTTGATAAGTGTCTAAACCATGTTGCGGACATCCTCTCAACAACTTTCCAAATCTTGTCCACGCCTCATATAATGCTTCATTTGGCTTTTGCGCGAACGTAACAATTTCTCCTTGAAGTCTCAAGGCTTTAGATGCCGGAAAGAATCTTTTAAGAAATTTCTCAACTAAAACATCTCATGTGTCAATCGCCCCTTCAGGTAACGATTCTAACCAATCTTTGGCTTCTCCCTTTAAAGTCTAGGGAAACAACATGAGATAGATCTGTTCATCCTCAACTTCTCTGATTTTGAATAGAGTACAGATCCTATTAAAGGTTCGAAGATGTTCGTTTGGATCTTCTTTTGGTGTACCACTAAATTGGCATTGATTAGTTACCATGTGTAGGATTTGTCCCTTGATTTCATAATCTGGCGCATTAATGTCTGGCTTAATAATGGCGTGACCTTGGCCTGTGCGTGTGGCTCTCATTCGGTCTTCCATACTTAGAGGTTCCGTTACTTCCATAATTGAAATTGTTGAATACGAATCACTAGAGGATTCTGATTTAACGGTTTGTGGTTCGGGAGGAATGATTAGTGGTTCAAGATCTCTGAATTGTCCTTGAATATTCTCCGGATTCTCAATTGTGAGGTCGGGTTCAAAAAATGGATTATCGGAAATTTGAATTGGAGTACTTGGTCGACTAGATGACGATTCTAAAGAAAAATCAACAGCGACAATATTGGTTAGATGTCTTGATCGAGTTACAGATGGTGAACGTATGAAAGGTGGTGAAAGTTTTGCTCGGTGCATTAACTGAATATCCTATTAGTTATAAAAATAAAAATTATATAAGTTATCAAATTAATAGACTTTTCTGATTTTGCCCACGTTTCGAATAGCCAATAGATACAGCAGGTAGCCAGGACCCTTTAAATCAGAAGCCCACAACTCGCCACTAACAAATCCAACTATTACTACGAACCAGAAAATTTTGGATGTTGTGACGATCGCTCCAAACCCATATGGACTAACACGTCATTCATTGATTTCATTACGAGGTATTTGACCTCTATATGATACATTTTGTAAACATTACATTCTTTTGAAAAGGCACACCATAAATGTATATTTAAATCAAAGGTTTTCGACATCTGATGATTTCTACATATAGACAATCACCGTATATAATAGTTTACAATAGTGCTTTCGTTGACAATGCGGTCAAAATAAGGTACATGGTGATGAATTGGTGAATGCAACGTTTTCTTGAAAAATATGCCATGTAAGACTCCATGCACATAGCTTGTATATCATATAAGCAAACAGCGGAAGACTTCTAGGGAACCTGAGAATAAACATGCTAACAAGTGTCAACACAAAGGTTGGTGAGTTCATAGTTTTAGTATTTCGCATAATCTGTATATAAAAATGGATCACAAGATTTCAGTTGTTTCATCCAGAAACGTTTATCAAAATGTTCTACAAGAATGAGCACCCTGGTAACCAAGCCTTAACGTCTATAATAAGTACCCCTCGTTTAACATGCAACCAACATGTACAATACACGCAATCTAACGTGTACTAACTTCAAATAGCATACGTCTGTTTTATAGTTCAGGCTAGAGTTTCTTTCTATACCTGGAACAGACGGGGATGTCAAACCCTATGGATCCATATACTGTTATTCGCGCCCACCAGTCCATATCCTATGTACTGGCAACTACTAGTTACCAAAGCTAAGGGATTTTCGGTTCAAACTCAGTGTAGAATTAAGTATGTACTTGTATCCATTGCGTTTAAAATAAATTGCATGTATTCTCAGCCCAAAAATATATATTGCAAAAGCAATTAAAAAGGGATCAATGAAACTCACCTTAGCAGCATATAAAGTTGTTCATCGTAATGTGATCGAAACTCAGAATATCAAATAATCGTAGATCTCAACCTAGAGAACATAGGTTGGTCAATAAATATCTATCAAGCTAGGTCTGGTCATAGTGTATCACAATCCTAATGCTCTAGATCGACATACAAAAGTTATCCAAAGTCGTTTCGAAAAGTCAATTTTGACAATAGTTCAACCAAACGAGACGTACCTTATTTAAGGATTCATTTACTCGGCTGGTAATATTTAAAAATCCATTTTATCAATCTTGTAAACAAGTTGTTTAAATCTCAATTGCAGATTCAAAAGCAATTTCATTTAACGTCAAACATAATTTAGTTGATCATATCTTTTAATCCGTTCATCAAAACTATTCGATATCTAGATGAAAAGTTATTGATTTTTCG
Source organism: Rutidosis leptorrhynchoides (assembly GCF_046630445.1). Classification (NCBI taxonomy): domain Eukaryota; kingdom Viridiplantae; phylum Streptophyta; class Magnoliopsida; order Asterales; family Asteraceae; genus Rutidosis; species Rutidosis leptorrhynchoides. The sequence goes on from NC_092335.1 coordinate 457,310,824, forward strand.
CCAGCTTTCCAAAAACATGTATATCATATACCTTTTACCAGTAATATATGTATTTAATTCGTGATTCATTATACACTGTTTATCGATGAAATTTAGCATACAAGCATGTATAAATATATATACTCGAGCACTAGACATGTATACACTATTAATTTATAAAGGATAAAATATAAGTACTTACGTATCAATATTGAGATTCAATATTGTAGGGAAAGTACGTAGACGCAACGAAGATGATAAACACTAGTTTGACTCACGAGCAATACCCTCGAACAATACCCATAACCTCCTTAGTAATAACCCATATTTTCCTTAGCGTTGACTCATTTGAAAACTTGGTTTGAAATAACCCGAACCTACTCACGTCGTAATATTTTATGTATAATATTATTAATAATAATATCAATACTAAAATAATAAGATTAATAATAATATTAATCTTAATAATAATAATAATAATAATAATAATAATAATAATAATAATAATAAATAATATTATATATTTATGTATAACAGAGAGAGATTGAGAGAAAGTGGGTAAAGAGTTAAGCAGAAACCTGGGCTATTTATAGAATAATTCCTGATTCTGACCCCCATGCGATCGCATGGGTTTTGTGCCTATTTTCCATGCGATCGCATGGCCCTCTGATCCAGCTCACAAACTTTTATTTTCTTGTTTGTCGACATAATATTTAATTATATATATAATATATATAATTTATATAATTAATTATATATTATATTAAATTTATGTGCATAGTTGTCTTGTAATTTTTGTTCCGATAAGTCGTACGTCATCACGCGACTTATGTTCCGGTTCCGGTTTTTCGAGTGTCCCTTCGTACACTGAGAAAACTTGTATTTTACATTTCGTGACACGTATTTTTGTCAAAATATAGCCTTAAATTATCCCTAAACTATATCACTCGAAATATATCTTAAACTCTCGAGTGTTTTGGTCATTTACTTCTATAAATCAATGGCTCGTTATCTAACGAAGTATTTTTAATAATATTGTTTTTAAATCAAAACGTTTTGTAACCAAATTAATATTTATAAACACGTTTTAAATATACATTACAAGTTATTCATATATCCAATTCCAACAGTTAATATTCCTTATTTTTGTATCGTCTAGATTACGTTATTTAAACAAACACTTTACCATATTTTCCGAATATCGTTAAGAATGAACGATTTCTCAAATCAGCGTGAACCTCACAACAGAGACCCGTAACAACATCGTAATCATTAAAATACTTAGTAAATATCTTTTAATTCAATTGTTTGGCATAATCTTTTAACTCCGTAGTTAAATATATCAATCAGATAATCAAACCAATAAGGTTAATGCACAGTATCATTTTCATAACACTTTGTTACGTTTCCAAGTTATAGTATGTATATCTAATTACATATAATTGTTCGCGAATCGTTGAGAACAATCGAAAGGTATTTGAATAGTTTAAAATTTTGAGATTCAAATTCATAGACTTTGCTTATCGTGTCGAAAACGTTAAAGATTAAGTTTAAATTTGGTCAGAAATTTCCGGGTCATCACAGTATCCCCCCGTTAAAGAAATTTCGTCCCGAAATTTGAGTGAGGTCGTCGTGGCTAACAATAAAAATGCTTTCTTGACGTATATGAGTCGACAAATAGAGTTTTATCACCGTTGAATAATATGGATATAACAATCCGATTACTCGAAGCGTATGAGAGAAGTTATCGTATAATAGTGAATTTGAAGGAATAGAGATTCATCTTAACTTTTGATGTAGTAACGATTGATTTCCGGAATTTAAGAAATAGAAAATCTTCATAATCTAAATAGGATTTGATTCTTTGGGAATTAAGGAGATTTTGTTTTGCGTAATCTGCCTCGATTGCTATGTCTGATATTTCGCTATAAATTGACCACTTCCGTTTCATTATTTTCATCACTCCTATATCTTCTTCCTTAATTCATACTTTCAAAAGATTGTGAAAATGCTTCATCCAGTTCTGATTCTTGATATACTCCTAACTTTCATATCTGTCATTCTTCTTTTTCATCTACCACCGGAGGAAATTGTTTTCTTCTACTATTACCTTGGGGTTATAGTGTTTTTCATTCTCCCGTGTCTTTATATTGCTATACGCATTGATATACACGGTTTGTAATTTCGGGGTTGTTATCGGGCTTTATGTTCTCCATTATATTTCAGAGCTTCATGCTTTCGTTTTCTTTTCCCGACCTTAAGTCAAGCGAATAATGGTCCAGAATTTGTAGGTATGAATTTCAGAATAAACATAATTAATGTTCTAAGAAAGAAACGGTAATGGCACAATCTGACTTGTCAAATAACCAGAATATCCGAAAAAGACCGAATCATCAAGAAATATATTTTCTTGATATATTTAGAGATTATATAGAATGAAAGAGTTATGTAACATGGTTTATGATGAGGGTGTGATCTGTGAACCTTCGTCACGTTCCATTAGAAACTCAACATGACTTACTGTAATATAATCACGTTGATCAAGTGTCATTATATTATACTAACTCATGCTTCAGTTTCCAACATTACTTCAAAACATCCATTTTTTTTTTTTTTGAATTTTTCAGATTTTAGAAACTAAAATAGTTTCTTTTATGATGTAACACAGATAGCGCGAAGAGGTAATGATTTCAGATAAGAATGGTTTCGAAAAATATCTTCAGAAATATGGAGGATATTTATAATGGGAGATACGATGATATCTTAGAATATTTAAGATCAGATGATGATGAAGAATATTGTCCGCAAAGGTTTTAGAGTAAGGAGCAAGGTATTCGCTAATGATTTCAGCAGATTCTGAATCATTTGGATTCTTTGAAGGTAGATTTAGTCTTTGTGATTTGTCTACAACTTCCTTCATGGTCTGCTCAATCCGTTTTTCAATTCCAAACCTTCTCTTTTTCTCTGCTTTACCACCATACTATTCTTTATCATCAAACTTTTGACTGTTAAGGTCGTTTACAGTTTTTGCTGCTTCATCAACATTTTTCCAAAATTCGGAGAACTAGTTTCGTAGTTTGGGGTGTTTTTCGGAAACTTCACATTCGAAGTATGTAAGTCCAGGAGGTAGACGTTATATGTACACATATAACTGTTGGCGTAGACGTGCTACAAGATTTCAAGATACTGATTGCTAATTCCAGATAGTTGGTATGGCAATTGCCGTTACAAGATGTGGATGAGTACATGATAGGGTTTCAATGAATATTATGATTTTTCGAAAGGTCAAGGATTAATAAAGTTGTTTGGTAAATTTACTGCTAATGTTGCGGAACATGAAAGGTTCCCCAGTAACAAAACATATATATCAAGGTTACAATAAGGCTTAATCTGAAAAGTTGAAGTTGACTGGTTGGAAGTGTGATAAAACTGGATACTTTGAAAAGAAATTGCAAAATTATTTTCGGTAATAACAATGCTAAAGGATCTTTCACCGTTTTGAAGTCAAAGTATAGCTTTGAAAGATGTACAGATCTAAGAATGATGTCACTTGTTAAATCTTGACTTGGATTCTGCTCTGTCAATATCAGAATATGTAATTGAATTTGTATGGAAACGATTGTATATTGTTGTGAGCATAGTTAATAATTTTTGAATCAAAGTGGAAGAATGTACAGTGTAACATATTAATTGCGAACTTATATATTTCCCGGGTATTACCTACCCGTTAAAGATTTCACAATTAATACTTCGTACAAAAGAATTTTTATTACCGTCTTTATGAAAATATATGTATGTATATTTTCTTCAGATGTAACACAGATTTAATGAGTTAATATCATATTAAGCTCATTTAATTTTCGGCTTGACTTAGAAATGATTAATCTCTAAAACATTAAAGATTACATAATCTTTGCGGAGTATTTCGCTAATGTAATCGATACTTCATTATTTATTCTTATTTCTCGGTGAAGGATGTTGATGCTTGTGGAATCTTTGTGAACCTTACAAGGCACAGATGATGTTTTCTGGAAAGTTTCGAGTACATCGAAAATGAAAATGTAAAATCAATTATGTAATTGAATAATACACTTGGTTTATTATGAAATGGAATTCATTAAGTTGAAACAGAGATTGTAGTTAACAATGGTTAAGTTGTTAAGGAAGGATGTACATCATTGCATATTACTAATATGAACTAACCGAGTAGTACCTACCAGTTAAGATTCACACGTAATAGCTTAGTACGAAAAGATTTATTTTGATTTCAAAATTCATATATATTAAATATACATAAAATTTCTTCAGGAGAAATAAGTTAATACTTCATCGGTTATTGTTACTGGTATTTCTTAGTAACTAAGATGCGTATGACGTTGATGTTCAAAGTACATATTGTGATGTTGAGGCTTGCGGTGCGGATGTTGTTGGTGGTGGTAATGGTACTGTTGGTGTTGTTGTCGGTGGTACTGTTGATGCCGGAGATTCTGCTGGTGCTTGTAACCTTTGCACCATATTCTCCAAAGCCACTACCGGAGCGCGAAGCTCGTTGACTTCTTCTACTACACCAGGATGATTGGCGGTTCGGACGAGCGAATGAATAAGATCCAGAATTTGAGAGAGTATATGATCATGACGAGATATTCTGGAGATGAGAGAGAAAATGGTATTACGAACAGGTTCGCCGATAAGTGCTTCAGGTTCTTCGCCAAGAGGGCAATGTGGTGCATGGAAGGGATCGCCTTCTTCTTGTCTCCAATAATTAAGTAGGCTACGAACCCATCCCCAATTCATCCAGAATAGATGATGGCTAATTGGTTGATCCATTCCGGTTACACTGTCTTCGGAATTCAGGTGAATATCCATATCGGAATAGCTGTCAGAGTTTAAGGAATTTGAACTAGATACGGGATCCATCTTGTATAATTAGGGAGATGATTTTTTTTATATGAATTAGATTATAGAATGTAGTTTGGTATTCTTCAATACATAATTTACATATGTATATATAATACCAAATTCCATAAATCACGGAGAAATTTTCGGAAGATGTCAGGAAAAGTTTACAGTAACAGATACGCTAAGATATAAATTTTGTCTATACGCTATTCATGCAATCAATGCAGTAAAACGTGTCTAGACTAGGAATGATAAGCAGGTAATTTCTGACAAAAAAATGATAAGCAAAACTTTTGACATGCAGACACGGTCGAAGTCCAGACTTACTAATGCATCCTAACAACTATCAGTTAGACACACTCATGCAAGACCTGGTTCACTAGGACTAACGCTCTGATACCAACTTAACGATCGCTCCAAACCCATATGGACTAACACATCATTCATTGATTTCATTACGAGGTATTTGACCTCTATATGATACATTTTGTAAACATTACATTCTTTTGAAAAGGCACACCATAAATGTATATTTAAATCAAAGGTTTTCGACATCTGATGATTTCTACATATAGACAATCACCGTATATAATAGTTTACAATAGTGCTTTCGTTGACAATGCAGTCAAAATAAGGTACATGGTGATGAATTGGTGAATGCAACGTTTTCTTGAAAAATATGCCATGTAAGACTCCATGCACATAGCTTGTATATCATATAAGCAAATAGCGGAAGACTTCTAGGGAACCTGAGAATAAACATGCTAACAAGTGTCAACACAAAGGTTGGTGAGTTCATAGTTTTAGTATTTCGCATAATCTGTATATAAAAATGGATCACAAGATTTCAGTTGTTTCATCCAGAAACGTTTATCAAAATGTTCTACAAGAATGAGCACCCTGGTAACCAAGCCTTAACGTCTATAATAAGTACCCCTCGTTTAACATGCAACCAACATGTACAATACACGCAATCTAACGTGTACTAACTTCAAATAGCATACGTCTGTTTTATAGTTCAGGCTAGAGTTTCTTTCTATACCTGGAACAGACGGGGATGTCAAACCCTATGGATCCATATACTGTTATTCGCGCCCACCAGTCCATATCCTATGTACTGGCAACTACTAGTTACCAAAGCTAAGGGATTTTCGGTTCAAACTCAGTGTAGAATTAAGTATGTACTTGTATCCATTGCGTTTAAAATAAATTGCATGTATTCTCAGCCCAAAAATATATATTGCAAAAGCAATTAAAAAGGGATCAATGAAACTCACCTTAGCAGCATATAAAGTTGTTCATCGTAATGTGATCGAAACTCAGAATATCAAATAATCGTAGATCTCAACCTAGAGAACATAGGTTGGTCAATAAATATCTATCAAGCTAGGTCTGGTCATAGTGTATCACAATCCTAATGCTCGAGATCGAGATACAAAAGTTATCCAAAGTCGTTTCAAAAAGTCAATTTTGACAATAGTTCAACCAAACGAGACGTACCTTATTTAAGGATTCATTTACTCGGCTGGTAATATTTAAAAATCCATTTTATCAATCTTGTAAACAAGTTGTTTAAATCTCAATTGCAGATTCAAAAGCAATATCATTTAACGTCAAACATAATTTAGTTGATCATATCTTTTAATCCGTTCATCAAAACTATTCGATATCCAAATGAAAAGTTATTGATTTTTCGCCAGCTTTCCAAAAACATGTATATCATATACCTTTTACCAGTAATATATGTATTTAATTCGTGATTCATTATAAACTGTTTATCGATGAAATTTAGCATACAAGCATGTATAAATATATATACTCGAGCACTAGACATGTATACACTATTAATTTATAAAGGATAAAATATAAGTACTTACGTATCAATATTGAGATTCAATATTGTAGGGAAAGTACGTAGACGCAACGAAGATGATAAACACTAGTTTGACTCACGAGCAATACCCTCGAACAATACCCATAACCTCCTTAGTAATAACCCATAGTTTCCTTAGCTTTGACTCATTTGAAAACTTGGTTTGAAATAACCCGAACCTACTCACGTCGTAATATTTTATGTATAATATTATTAATAATAATATCAATACTAAAATAATAAGATTAATAATAATATTAATCTTAATAATAATAATAATAATAATAATAATAATAATAATAATAATAATAATAATAATAATAATAATAATAATAATAATAAATAATAATATATATTTATGTATAACAGAGAGAGATTGAGAGAAAGTGGGTAAAGAGTTCGGCAGAAACCTGGGCTATTTATAGAATAATTCCTGATTCTGACCCCCATGCGATCGCATGGGTTTTGTGCCTATTTTTCATGCGATCGCATGGCCCTCTGATCCAGCTCACAAACTTTTGTTTTCTTGTTTGTCGACATAATATTTAATTATATATATAATATATATAATTTATATAATTAATTATATATTATATTAAATTCATGTGCATAGTTGACTTGTAATTTTTGTTCCGATAAGTCGTACGTCATCACGCGACTTATGTTCCGGTTCCGGTTTTTCGAGTGTCCCTTCGTACACTGAGAAAACTTGTATTTTACATTTCGTGACACGTATTTTTGTCAAAATATAGCGTTAAATTATCCCTAAACTATATCACTCGAAATATATCTTAAACTCTCGAGTGTTTTGGTCATTTACTTCTATAAATCAATGGCCCGTTATCTAACGAAGTATTTTTAATAATATTGTTTTTAAATCAAAATGTTTTGTAACCAAATTAATATTTATAAACACGTTTTAAATATACGTCACAAGTTATTCATATATCCAATTCCAACAGTTAATATTCCTTATTTTTGTATCGTCTAGATTACGTTATTTAAACAAACACTTTACCATATTTTCCGAATATCGTTAAGAATGAACGATTTCTCAAATCAGCGTGAACCTCACAACAGAGACCCGTAACAACATCGTAATCATTAAAAGACTTAGTAAATATCTTTTAATTCAATCGTTTGGCATAATCTTTTAACTCCGTAGTTAAATATATCAATCAGATAATCAAACCAATAAGGTTAATGCACAGTATCATTTTCATAACACTTTGTTACGTTTCCAAGTTATAGTATGTATATCTAATTACATATAATTGTTCGCGAATCGTTGAGAACAATCGAAAGGTATTTGAATAGTTTAAAATTTTGAGATTCAAATTCATAGACTTTGCTTATCGTGTCGGAAACGTTAAAGATTAAGTTTAAATTTGGTCAGAAATTTTCGGGTCATCACATATGTCTATCAATTTAACCGCTTAAAATAATTTTTCGTTTTGAAATTTAAAAAAGATAAAGAAAATTCTATGTCCTAAAAACTAGAGCGTCGAGAAATAAGAAAGAAAAAGAGCGTCGGAAAACGTTGAAAAATAAAAGGTCGAAAAATAAGCGTCGAAAAACAAACAGTCGAAAAATAAATATTAAAACTTATGTCTAAAGGTATTAAAGCTTAAAAGGAATTCTATATCAAAAACGGCAATATCTTAAAAAGTAATAAAATCTTAAAACGGTATCGCAAAATTCTAAAGCACCTAAATCTTAGTCTAAAGAAAAAGCACTTAAGGGATTTTACGGCAAAGTCTAAAAATCTAGAAATATAAAAAATACTACAGAAAAATACTAAGTTTAAAACTAGTTACAAATGAAAAATATACAAATAAATGATTAAAATAGATATAAAATATAAAAATAAAACTTAAAGTTGTAAAAATACAATTTTTATAAAAATATTATTTTTATATTATTATTTTATAAAAGTATTAAGTTTATTTATTTAATAAAACTAATTATAACTTAAAAATACAAATTAAATAAAACTAAAACTAATTAATATTAAAACAAAACCCTAATCTAAATTAATTAATAATAATTATATATTAATCAAACCCTAATTCGATTTAGCTGATGTACCAGGCCTGTCAAATCAGCTCATGCGATCGTGTTGTAAATCCATTCGGTCGCACGGCTTCGGTATCAGGCCAATTGTTGGGCTGCTACAGTGTAGCCCGTTTACTTTTACTCTTTTTTTCCCGTTTTTATATTTATATAAAATATTTATATAAATTAAATAAAACTTATATTTAAAAACTAAAATAGAAATAAAAATACTTTATAATTTTATATATTTTGAACAAACTTTTTTTTTAAAAATATATATATATATATATATCTTTTTTTTTCTTTTTATATTTTTGTTTGTATTATATAAAACATATTTTTATAAAAATGAATTAAAGTGTAATAAAAATCTTTTTTTTTTATAGCGTTTCGCTTTCGGGTCTCCGGCAGCGGCGCCAAAAACTTGATGTGCGCAGAGGTGTATACGAAATAGTTATATTTTTATACGAAATACTATTAAATACGATACAATTTTACACAAGTTATTTATTTATTTATAGAGTGGATATACCTAAACCTTGCTACAACACTTATAGGCAGTGTACCTAATCGTACAGTAGTGTAGTTTTTAGTAAGTCCGGTTCGTCCACAGGGAACTAGCCAAGTTTAACGCTATATTTTTTTACAACTATATTTATATAAAATATATATAATTTTATATAGTAATATTATTATAAAAGGGAGTTTTTTACCGTTTAATAACCGGTTTGTCGATTTTATATTTTAAGCGTAAAGATAAATGACGATAATAAAAATGATATAATTTAAATTGCGATAAAGTAAATTGCAGTAATTAAAATGACAGTAAATAAATGTACGATGAAATATGAAATAAAAGTATTATGCTTATTTAAACTTCCGTAATCATGATGTTCGACGTGTTGATTTTAATTTATTACCCGGGTTAATTGTCCTTTGTCCTGGATTATTTGATACCTATTTGGTTTTTGTCCATAATAGTCCATCGGTCATAATTATAAAATGCTCGTCAAATTAACCTTATTCCCGAAGTCAAATATTCCAACTAATTAGGGATTCGAACTGTAACAAGGTTTTAATACTTTGTTAATAATTACACCAGGTTATCGACTGCGTGTAATCCAAGGTTTTAATACTTTGTTAACAATTACACCAATTATCCTTTTATGTAATCCACCCCTGTTTTAATGAGATATGAATATTAATTTACCCACTTGATCAGAATGAATAATCCATTACCCAACCCGAATAATTAATTAAATGATTGTAAAAGATGTCGTATAAACGTCACTAAATAGAACATACATAATCATTTTAATAATTATTAGATTAACTAATTTGAAGATAGGTTCGACAGATTCCAACGAGTTGTCATTCGATTAGACAATACCCCCTATCTATTAATAGTCAATAGTTCAGTGTCCACAAGTGTCGGTCTTTTGTCAAAACTTTAATTATGGTACAAAATCTAATAACCCAATCTTAATTTTTAGTCTAACATCACGATTACTTTGGCTCAAATAAGCATAATAATAAATTAGTTACGAGACATTAATTTAAAAAGGAAGAACATAGCTTACAGTGGTGATTAATCGCGTAGCGTTGCACGGACAGCATTTTGATTTAAAACCCGTAAAACATTCTTAAAATAACCTTATTATTATTAACTTAAAATTAAACTTTAAATTATATATATATATATATATATATATATATATATATATATATATATATATATATTTACGTTACATATGAAGGAAAAGAAAAAGGTGTGTGATATTCGGCCGAAAACTGCGAAATTTATAGATGTGGTCAGACTTTTGGGCTCATGCGATCGCATGAAAAATGATCTTCCTGGCCATGCGATCGCATGGCCAGCTGGATCAGGCCACCTACTTTTGTTTTCTAGTTTTGCCGACGTTTTATTATATAATATAATATATATAATTTTAAGAATTATTTATATATTATATTATATTTATGTGCATAGTTGACTTGTAATTTTAGCTCTGTTGCGTCGCGCGTTGAAAGTTGACTCTGGTCCAGGTTCTGGATTTTCGAACGTTCTTTCGTACGCGGAGATATCTTGTACTTTGCGTTCCGCGGCTCGTACTCTTGTAATTTTTAGACGTTTATCATCAATAATTCGAACCACTTGGATTGTACTTTGCACTTTTTAGCTTTTTGGTCATTTGCGTCTTCAAATCGTCGTTTTCTTCTTTTATCTTCGCACTTATTTATTTAAACGATTATTACATAAAAATAGAACAATAGTAACTAAAAGCTTTATATATTGAAAGGATATTATGCCTAAATATATGTTTATTTGGAGCACTATCAGCGTCCCGATTAACTGAACAGAGCTGGAACTAAAACAGGGTCTTACAACTCTCCCCCACTTAAATTGGATCACGACCTCCTGATGAAATGTCCCGTTCTTATTGATTAAAAACGTTCCGTATTAATTGATTTCGTTGCGAGGTTTTGACCTCTATATGAGACATTTTTCAAAGACTGCATTCATTTTTAAAACAAACCATAACCTTTATTTCATAGATAAAGGTTTTAAAAAGCTTTACGTAGATTATCAAATAATGATAATCTAAAATATCCTGTTTACACACGACCATTACATAATGGTTTACAATACAAATATGTTACAACAAAATAAGTTTCTTGAATGCAGTTTTTACACAATATCATACAAGCATGGACTCCAAATCTCGTCCTTATTTAAGTATGCGACAGCGGAAGCTCTTAATAATCACCTGAGAATAAACATGCTTAAACTGTCAACAAAAATGTTGGTGAGTTATAGGTTTAACCTATATATATCAAATCATAATAATAGACCACAAGATTTCATATTTCAATACACATCCCATACATAGAGATAAAAATCATTCATATGGTGAACACCTGGTAACCGACATTAACAAGATGCATATATAAGAATATCCCCATCATTCCGGGACACCCTTCGGATATGATATAAATTTCGAAGTACTAAAGCATCGGTACTTTGGATGGGGTTTGTTAGGCCCAATAGATCTATCTTTAGGATTCGCGTCAATTAGGGTGTCTGTTCCCTAATTCTTAGATTACCAGACTTAATAAAAAGGGGCATATTCGATTTCGATAATTTAACCATAGAATGTAGTTTCAAGTACTTGTGTCTATTTTGTAAATCATTTATAAAACCTACATGTATTCTCATCCCAAAAATATTAGATTTTAAAAGTGGGACTATAACTCACTTTCACAGATTTTTACTTCGTCGGGAAGTAAGACTTAGCCACTGGTTGATTCACGAAGCTATAACAATATATACTTATATATCAAAGTATGTTCAAAATATATTTACAACACTTTTAATATATTTTGATGTTTTAAGTTTATTAAGTCAGCTGTCCTCGTTAGTAACCTACAACTAGTTGTCCACAGTTAGATGTACAGAAATAAATCGATAAATATTATCTTGAATCAATCCACGACCCAGTGTATACGTATCTCAGTATTGATCACAACTCAAACTATATATATTTTGGAATCAACCTCAACCCTGTATAGCTAACTCCAACATTCACATATAGAGTGTCTATGGTTGTTCCGAAATATATATAGATGTGTCGACATGATAGGTCGAAACATTGTATACGTGTCTATGGTATCTCAAGATTACATAATATACAATACAAGTTGATTAAGTTATGGTTGGAATAGATTTGTTACCAATTTTCACGTAGCTAAAATGAGAAAAATTATCCAATCTTGTTTTACCCATAACTTCTTCATTTTAAATCCGTTTTGAGTGAATCAAATTGCTATGGTTTCATATTGAACTCTATTTTATGAATCTAAACAGAAAAAGTATAGGTTTATAGTCGGAAAAATAAGTTACAAGTCGTTTTTGTAAAGGTAGTCATTTCAGTCGAAAGAACGACGTCTAGATGACCATTTTAGAAAACATACTTCCACTTTGAGTTTAACCATAATTTTTGGATATAGTTTCATGTTCATAATAAAAATCATTTTCTCAGAATAACAACTTTTAAATCAAAGTTTATCATAGTTTTTAATTAACTAACCCAAAACAGCCCGCGGTGTTACTACGACGGCGTAAATCCGGTTTTACGTGTTTTTCGTGTTTCCAGGTTTTAAATCGTTAAGTTAGCATATCATATAGATATAGAACATGTGTTTAGTCGATTTTAAAAGTCAAGTTAGAAGGATTAACTTTTGTTTGCGAACAAGTTTAGAATTAACTAAACTATGTTCTAGTGATTACAAGTTTAAACCTTCGAATAAGATAGCTTTATATGTATGAATCGAATGATGTTATGAACATCATTACTACCTTAAGTTCCTTGGATAAAGCTACTAGAAAAGAGAAAAATGGATCTAGCTTCAACGGATCCTTGGATGGCTCGAAGTTCTTGAAGCAGAATCATGACACGAAAACAAGTTCAAGTAAGATCATCACTTGAAATAAGATTGTTATAGTTATAGAAATTGAACCAAAGTTTGAATATGATTATTACCTTGTATTAGAATGATAACATACTGTAAGAAACAAAGATTTCTTGAGGTTGGATGATCACCTTACAAGATTGGAAGTGAGCTAGCAAACTTGAAAGTATTCTTGATTTTATGTAACTAGAACTTGTAAAATATATGAAGAACACTTAGAACTTGAAGATAGAACTTGAGAGAGATCAATTAGATGAATAAAATTGAAGAATGAAAGTGTTTGTAGGTGTTTTTGGTCGTTGGTGTATGGATTAGATATAAAGGATATGTAATTTTGTTTTCATGTAAATAAGTCATGAATGATTACTCATATTTTTGTAATTTTATGAGATATTTCATGCTAGTTGCCAAATGATGGTTCCCACATGTGTTAGGTGACTCACATAGGCTGATAAGAGCTGATCATTGGAGTGTATATACCAATAGTACATACATCTAAAAGCTGTGTATTGTACGAGTACGAATACGGGTGCATACGAGTAGAATTTTTGATGAAACTGAACGAGGATGTAATTGTAAGCATTTTTGTTAAGTAGAAGTATTTTTATAAGTGTATTGAAGTCTTTCAAAAGTGTATAAATACATATTAAAACACTACATGTATATACATTTTAACTGAGTCGTTAAGTCATCGTTAGTCGTTACATGTAAGTGTTGTTTTGAAACCTTTAGGTTAACAATCTTGTTAAATGTTGTTAACCCAATGTTTATAATATCAAATGAGATTTTAAATTATTATATTATCATGATATTATCATGTATGAATATCTCTTAATATGATATATATACATTAAATGTCTTTACAACGATAATCGTTACATATATGTCTCGTTTAAAAATCATTAAGTTAGTAGTCTTGTTTTTACATATGTAGTTCATTGTTAATATACTTAATGATATGTTTACTTATCATAGTATCATGTTAACTATATATATATATATCCATATATATGTCATCATATAGTTTTTACAAGTTTTAACGTTCGTGAATCACCGGTCAACTTGGGTGGTCAATTGTCTATATGAAACATATTTCAATTAATCAAGTCTTAACAAGTTTGATTGCTTAACATGTTGGAAACATTTAATCATGTAAATATCAATCTCAATTAATATATATAAACATGGAAAAGTTCGGGTCACTACAGTACCTACCCGTTAAATAAATTTCGTCCCGAAATTTTAAGCTGTTGAAGGTGTTGACGAATCTTCTGGAAATAGATGAGGGTATTTCTTCTTCATCTGATCTTCATGCTCCCAGGTGAACTCGGGTCCTCTACGAGCATTCCATCGAACTTTAACAATTGGTATCTTGTTTTGCTTAAGTCTTTTAACCTCACGATCCATTATTTCGACGGGTTCTTCGATGAATTGAAGTTTTTCGTTGATTTGGATTTCATCTAACGGAATAGTGAGATCTTCTTTAGCAAAACATTTCTTCAAATTCGAGACGTGGAAAGTGTTATGTACAGCCGCGAGTTGTTGAGGTAACTCAAGTCGGTAAGCTACTGGTCCGACACGATCAATAATCTTGAATGGTCCAATATACCTTGGATTTAATTTCCCTCGTTTACCAAATCGAACAACGCCTTTCCAAGGTGCAACTTTAAACATGACCATCTCTCCAATTTCAAATTCTATATCTTTTCTTTTAATGTCAGCGTAGCTCTTTTGTCGACTTTGGGCGGTTTTCAACCGTTGTTGAATTTGGATGATCTTCTCGGTAGTTTCTTGTATAATCTCCGGACCCGTAATCTGTCTATCCCCCACTTCACTCCAAAAAATCGGAGACCTGCACTTTCTACCATAAAGTGCTTCAAACGGCGCCATCTCAATGCTTGAATGGTAGCTGTTGTTGTAGGAAAATTCTGCTAACGGTAGATGTCGATCCCAACTGTTTCCGAAATCAATAACACATGCTCGTAGCATGTCTTCAAGCGTTTGTATCGTCCTTTCGCTCTGCCCATCAGTTTGTGGATGATAGGCAGTACTCATGTCTAGACGAGTTCCTAATGCTTGCTGTAATGTCTGCCAGAATCTTGAAATAAATCTGCCATCCCTATCAGAGATAATAGAGATTGGTATTCCATGTCTGGAGACGACTTCCTTCAAATACAATCGTGCTAACTTCTCCATCTTGTCATCTTCTCTTATTGGCAGGAAGTGTGTTGATTTGGTGAGACGATCAACTATTACCCAAATAGTATCAAAACCACTTGCAGTCCTTGGCAATTTAGTGATGAAATCCATGGTAATATTTTCCCATTTCCATTCCGGGATTTCGGGTTGTTGAAGTAGACCTGATGGTTTCGGATGCTCAGCTTTGGCCTTAGAACACATCAAACATTCTCCTACGTATTTAGCAACATCGGCTTTCATACCCGGCCACCAAAAATGTTTCTTGAGATCCTTGTACATCTTCCCCGTTCCAGGATGTATTGAGTATCTGGTTTTATGAGCTTCTCTAAGTACCATTTCTCTCATATCTCCAAATTTTGGTACCCAAATCCTTTCAGCCCTATACCGGGTTCCGTCTTCCCGAATATTAAGATGCTTCTCCGATCCTTTGGGTATTTCATCCTTTAAATTTCCCTCTTTTAAAACTCCTTGTTGCGCCTCCTTTATTTGAGTAGTAAGGTTATTATGAATCATTATATTCATAGATTTTACTCGAATGGGTTCTCTGTCCTTCCTGCTCGAGGCATCAGCTACCACATTTGCCTTCCCCGGGTGGTAACGAATCTCAAAGTCGTAATCATTCAATAATTCAATCCACCTACGCTGCCTCATATTTAGTTGTTTCTGATTAAATATGTGTTGAAGACTTTTGTGGTCGGTATATATAATACTTTTGACCCCATATAAGTAGTGCCTCCAAGTCTTTAATGCAAAAACAACCGCTCCTAATTCCAAATCATGCGTCGTATAATTTTGTTCGTGAATCTTCAATTGTCTAGACGCATAAGTAATCACCTTCGTTCGTTACATTAATACACAACCGAGACCTTGCTTTGATGCGTCACAATAAATCACAAAATCATCATTCCCTTCAGGCAATGACAATATAGGTGCCGTAGTTAGCTTTTTCCTCAATAACTGAAACGCTTTCTCTTGTTCATCATTCCATTCAAATTTCTTCCCTTTATGCGTTAATGCAGTCAAGGGTTTTGCTATTCTGGAAAAGTCTTGGATGAACCTTCTGTAGTAACCAGCTAGTCCTAAAAACTGGCGTATGTGTTTCGGAGTTTTCGGAGTTTCCCACTTTTCAACAGTTTCTATCTTAGCCGGATCCACCTTAATACCTTCTTTGTTCACTATGTGACCGAGGAATTGAACTTCTTCCAACCAAAATGCACACTTTGAAAACTTAGCGTCCAATTCTTCCTTCCTCAATACTTCTAACACCTTTCTCAAATGTTCACCGTGTTCTTGGTCATTCTTTGAGTAAATAAGTATGTCATCAATGAAAACAATGACAAACTTGTCAAGGTATGGTCCACACACTCGGTTCATAAGGTCCATGAATACAGCTGGTGCATTAGTTAAACCAAACGGCATGACCATAAACTCGTAATGACCGTAACGTGTTCTGAAAGCAGTCTTTGGAATATCATCTTCTTTCACCCGCATTTGATGATACCCGGAATGTAAGTCAATCTTTGAATAAACAGACGAGCCTTGTAGTTGATCAAATAAGTCATCGATTCTTGGTAGTGGGTAGCGGTTCTTGATGGTAAGTTTGTTCAACTCTCGGTAGTCGATACACAACCTGAATGTACCATCTTTCTTCTTGACAAACAAAACAGGAGCTCTCCACGGTGATGTGCTTGGTCGAATGAAATCACGCTCTAAAAGTTCTTGTAATTGGCTTTGCAGTTCTTTCATCTCACTGGGTGCGAGTCTGTAAGGAGCACGAGCTATTGGTGCAGCTCCTGGTACAAGATCTATTTGAAATTCAACGGATCGATGTGAGGGTAATCCCGGTAATTCTTTCGGAAATACATCGGGAAATTCTTTTGCAATGGGAACATCATTGATGCTCTTTTCTTCAGTTTGTACTTTCTCGACGTGTGCTAGAATAGCATAGCAACCTTTTCTTATTAGTTTTTGTGCCTTCAAATTACTAATAAGATGTAGCTTCGTGTTGCCCTTTTCTCCGTACACCATTAAGGGTTTTCCTTTTTCTCGTATAATGCGAATTGCATTTTTGTAACAAACGATCTCTGCTTTCACTTCTTTCAACCAGTCCATACCGATTATCACATCAAAACTCCCTAACTCTACTGGTATCAAATCAATCTTAAATGTTTCGCTAACCAGTTTAGTTTCTCGATTCCGACATATATTATCTGCTGAAATTAATTTACCATTTGCTAATTCGAGTAAAAATTTACTATCCAAAGGCGTCAATGGACAACTTAATTTACCACAAAAATCTCTACTCATATAGCTTCTATCCGCACCCGAATCAAATAAAACGTAAGCAGATTTATTGTCAATAAGAAACATACCCGTAATAAGCTCCGGGTCTTCCTGTGCCTCTGCCGCATTAATATTGAAAACTCTTCCGCGGCCTTGTCCATTCGTGTTCTCCTGGTTCGGGCAATTTCTAATAATGTGGCCCGGTTTTCCACATTTATAACAAACTACATTGGCATAACTTGCTCCGACACTACTTGCTCCGCCATTACTCGTTCCGACACCATTTGTTCCTTTCGTTCTGTTAACCCCTGGTCCGTAGACCTCACACTTCGCCGCGCTATGACCATTTCTTTTACACTTATTGCAAAATTTGGTGCAGAACCCCGAGTGATACTTTTCACACCTTTGGCATAGCTGCTTCTGATTGTTGTTGTTGTTGCGGTTATTATTATTGTTGGGATGATTGTTGTAGTTGTTGTTGTTGTTGTTGTTGTTGTTGTTGTTGTTGTTGTTGTTGTTGTTGGGCCGTTTGTTGTAGTTGCGATTGATGTTGCGATTGTTGGGATAATTGTTGCGATTATTGTTGTAATTGCTGTTGTTGTTGTATTGGTGATTCTTATCACCGTTTTCCTCCCACTTTCTTTTGACTTGCTTCACATTGGCCTCTTCAGCAGTCTGTTCTTTAATTCTTTCTTCAATCTGGTTCACTAGTTTGTGAGCCATTCTACATGCCTGTTGTATGGAGGCGGGCTCGTGTGAACTTATATCTTCTTGGATTCTTTCCGGTAATCCTTTCACAAACGCGTCGATCTTCTCTTCCTCATCTTCGAATGCTCCCGGACACAATAGGCACAATTCTGTGAATCGTCTTTCGTACGTGGTAATATCAAATCCTTGGGTTCGTAACCCTCTAAGTTCTGTCTTGAGCTTATTGACCTCGTTTCTGGGACGGTACTTCTCGTTCATTAAGTGCTTGAATGCTGACCACGGTAGTGCGTACGCATCGTCTTGTCTCACTTGCTCTAGATAGGTATTCCACCATGTTAACACAGAACCTGTGAAGGTATGCGTAGCGTACTTCACTTTGTCCTCTTCAGTACACTTACTTATGGCAAACACCGATTCGACCTTCTCGGTCCACCGTTTCAATCCAATCGGTCCTTCAGTTCCATCAAATTCCAAAGGTTTGCAAGCAGTGAATTCTTTGTAGGTGCATCCTACACGATTTCCTGTACTGCTAGATCCAAGGTTATTGTTGGTATGTAGCGCAGCCTGTACTGCGGCTATGTTTGAAGCTAGAAAAGTACGGAATTCCTCTTCATTCATATTCACGGTGTGTCGAGTAGTCAGTGCCATTTTCTTCAAAATAATCAAATGGAACAAGTTAATCATACAGAATATTAAGAGTAGTTAATAGTATTTCGTAGCATAATATGAACTCATTTATAAAAGCTTTTTCTTCATATTAGCGTTTTATAAGTTTAAATTCGGGTAGTACCTACCCGTTAAGTTCATACTTAGTAGCTAATATACAATTCAACTACTACAATTCTATATGAAAAACTGATTATAATAATATTTCGCGTTCAAACTTTTACACAATATTTTACAAACTTACAATACCGCTTATTTTACATATAGCATGAAATATAGCACACAATAAATTTGATACAATAAATTTGATACAAGATGGTTGTGAAGATAATTCTAGCTAGTACACAAGTCATTCAGCAAAGGCAATAAAGACACGTAATTCATACGTCCAGAAACAACTCATGCATTCTGGTTTTACTAGGATTACTTCCCATCCTTGGTCTTGTGGAACATAACCGTTATGGCCGTTGATAAGACAGCGTGTTGTAACGTCGTCAAAGGGACGAGGGTTACGTAATGTCCAACAGTCCCGTAACAATCTAAAAACCTCATTTCTTACCCCAATTACCGACTCCGTCACTTGTGGGAACATTTTGTTTAATAGTTGTAGCCCGATGTTCTTGTTCTCACTTTGGTGAGAAGCGAACATTACTAATCCTTAAGCATAACATGCTTCTTTATGTTGCATGTTAGCCGCTTTTTCTAAATCACGAAGTCCAATATTCGAATATATTAAGTCAAAATAATTTCTTAACCCATTGCGTAAAATAGCATTTGGGTTCCCCGCAATATATGCGTCAAAGTAAACACATCGTAACTTATTGATTTCCCAATGTGATATCCCCCATCTTTCGAACGAAAGCCTTTTATAAACCAAGGCATTCTTAGAACGTTCTTCGAATGCCTTACAAACTGATCTCGCCTTAAATAGTTGTGCCGAAGAATTCTAACCGACTCTAGACAAGATTTCATCAATCATGTCTCCGGGTAGGTCTCTTAAAATATTGGGTTGTCTATCCATTTTGTGTTTTTATACTGTAAAATAGACAAGAGTTAGATTCATAAAAAAAATACTTATTAATACAAGCAATTTTCACATATATCATAAAGCATAAGCACACTATATTACATATATTACACCACACGAATACAACTATCTTATTCCGACTCGCTTGTTTCTTCTTCTTCGGTTTTGGTTCGTTTTGCCAAGTTTCTAGGGATATATGATGTTCCCCTAATACTAACTGTCATTTTCCACAACGGTTTAGAAAAACCTGGTGGTTTAGAGGTTCCCGGGTCATTGTTACAACTTAAGGACTTCGGGGGTTGACGATACATATAAAGTTCATCGGGGTTGGAATTAGATTTCTCTATTTTTATGCCCTTTCCCTTATTATTTTCTTTTGCCTTTTTAAATTCAGTTGGGATAATTTCTATAACATCATCGGAATTCTCGTCGGAATCCGATTCATCGGAGAATTGGTAATCCTCCCAATATTTTGCTTCCTTGGCGGAAACACCATTGACCATAATTAACCCTGGTCGGTTGGTTGAGGATTTTCTTTTACTTAACCGTTTTGTTATTTCCCCCACCGGTTCTATTTCTTCATCCGGTTCCGATTCTTCTTTCGGTTCCGATTCTTCTTCCGGTTCCGACTCTTCTTCCGGTTCCTCTTCGGGAACTTGTGAATCAGTCCACGAATCATTCCAATTTATATTTGACTCTTCATTATTATTAGGTGAGTCAATGGGACTTGTTCTAGAGGTAGACATCTATCACATAATATCAAACACGTTAAGAGATTAATATATCACATAATATTCATATGTTAAAAATATATAGTTTCCAACAAAAATGTTAAGCAATTATTTTTAAAGAAAACACGGTCGAAGTCCAGACTCACTAATGCATCCTAACAAACTCGATAAGACACACTAATGCAAATTTTCTGGTTCTCTAAGACCAACGCTCGGATACCAACTGAAATGTCCCGTTCTTATTGATTAAAAACGTTCCATATTAATTGATTTCGTTGCGAGGTTTTGACCTCTATATGAGACATTTTTCAAAGACTGCATTCATTTTTAAAACAAACCATAACCTTTATTTCATAGATAAAGGTTTTAAAAAGCTTTACGTAGATTATCAAATAATGATAATCTAAAATATCCTGTTTACACACGACCATTACATAATGGTTTACAATACAAATATGTTACAACAAAATAAGTTTCTTGAATGCAGTTTTTACACAATATCATACAAGCATGGACTCCAAATCTCGTCCTTATTTAAGTATGCGACAGCGGAAGCTCTTAATAATCACCTGAGAATAAACATGCTTAAACTGTCAACAAAAATGTTGGTGAGTTATAGGTTTAACCTATATATATCAAATCATAATAATAGACCACAAGATTTCATATTTCAATACACATCCCATACATAGAGATAAAAATCATTCATATGGTGAACACCTGGTAACCGACATTAACAAGATGCATATATAAGAATATCCCCATCATTCCGGGACACCCTTCGGATATGATATAAATTTCGAAGTACTAAAGCATCGGTACTTTGGATGGGGTTTGTTAGGCCCAATAGATCTATCTTTAGGATTCGCGTCAATTAGGGTGTCTGTTCCCTAATTCTTAGATTACCAGACTTAATAAAAAGGGGCATATTCGATTTCGATAATTCAACCATAGAATGTAGTTTCAAGTACTTGTGTCTATTTTGTAAATCATTTATAAAACCTGCATGTATTCTCATCCCAAAAATATTAGATTTTAAAAGTGGGACTATAACTCACTTTCACAGATTTTTACTTCGTCGGGAAGTAAGACTTGGCCACTGGTTGATTCACGAACCTATAACAATATATACATATATATCAAAGTATGTTCAAAATATATTTACAACACTTTTAATATATTTTGATGTTTTAAGTTTATTAAGTCAGCTGTCCTCGTTAGTAACCTACAACTAGTTGTCCACAGTTAGATGTACAGAAATAAATCGATAAATATTATCTTGAATCAATCCACGACCCAGTGTATACGTATCTCAGTATTGATCACAACTCAAACTATATATATTTTGGAATCAACCTCAACCCTGTATAGCTAACTCCAACATTCACATATAGAGTGTCTATGGTTGTTCCGAAATATATATAGATGTGTCGACATGATAGGTCGAAACATTGTATACGTGTCTATGGTATCTCAAGATTACATAATATACAATACAAGTTGATTAAGTTATGGTTGGAATAGATTTGTTACCAATTTTCACGTAGCTAAAATGAGAAAAATTATCCAATCTTGTTTTACCCATAACTTCTTCATTTTAAATCCGTTTTGAGTGAATCAAATTTCTATGGTTTCATATTGAACTCTATTTTATGAATCTAAACAGAAAAAGTATAGGTTTATAGTCGGAAAAATAAGTTACAAGTCGTTTTTGTAAAGGTAGTCATTTCAGTCGAAAGAACGACGTCTAGATGACCATTTTAGAAAACATACTTCCACTTTGAGTTTAACCATAATTTTTGGATATAGTTTCATGTTCATAATAAAAATCATTTTCTCAGAATAAAAACTTTTAAATCAAAGTTTATCATAATTTTTAATTAACTAACCCAAAACAGCCCGCGGTGTTACTACGACGGCGTAAATCCGGTTTTACGTGTTTTTCGTGTTTCCAGGTTTTAAATCATTAAGTTAGTATATCATATAGATATAGAACATGTGTTTAGTCGATTTTAAAAGTCAAGTTAGAAGGATTAACTTTTGTTTGCGAACAAGTTTAGAATTAACTAAACTATGTTCTAGTGATTACAAGTTTAAACCTTCGAATAAGATAGCTTTATATGTATGAATCGAATGATGTTATGAACATCATTACTACCTTAAGTTCCTTGGATAAACCTACTGGAAAAGAGAAAAATGGATCTAGCTTCAACGGATACTTGGATGGCTCGAAGTTCTTGAAGCAGAATCATGACACGAAAACAAGTTCAAGTAAGATCATCACTTGAAATAAGATTGTTATAGTTATAGAAATTGAACCAAAGTTTGAATATGATTATTACCTTGTATTAGAATGATAACATACTGTAAGAAACAAAGATTTCTTGAGGTTGGATGATCACCTTACAAGATTGGAAGTGAGCTAGCAAACTTGAAAGTATTCTTGATTTTATGTAACTAGAACTTGTAAAATATATGAAGAACACTTAGAACTTGAAGATAGAACTTGAGAGAGATCAATTAGATGAATAAAATTGAAGAATGAAAGTGTTTGTAGGTGTTTTTGGTCGTTGGTGTATGGATTAGATATAAAGGATATGTAATTTTGTTTTCATGTAAATAAGTCATGAATGATTACTCATATTTTTGTAATTTTATGAGATATTTCATGCTAGTTGCCAAATGATGGTTCCCACATGTGTTAGGTGACTCACATGGGCTGCTAAGAGCTGATAATTGGAGTGTATATACTAATAGTACATACATCTAAAAGCTGTGTATTGTACGAGTACGAATACGGGTGCATACGAGTAGAATTTTTGATGAAACTGAACGAGGATGTAATTGTAAGTATTTTTGTTAAGTAGAAGTATTTTTATAAGTGTATTGAAGTCTTTCAAAAGTGTATAAATACATATTAAAACACTACATGTATATACATTTTAACTGAGTCGTTAAGTCATCGTTAGTCGTTACATGTAAGTGTTGTTTTGAAACCTTTAGGTTAACAATCTTGTTAAATGTTGTTAACCCAATGTTTATAATATCAAATGAGATTTTAAATTATTATATTATCATGATATTATCATGTATGAATATCTCTTAATATGATATATATACATTAAATGTCTTTACAACGATAATCGTTACATATATGTCTCGTTTAAAAATCATTAAGTTAGTAGTCTTGTTTTTACATATGTAGTTCATTGTTAATATACTTAATGATATGTTTACTTATCATAGTATCATGTTAACTATATATATATATCCATATATATGTCATCATATAGTTTTTACAAGTTTTAACGTTCGTGAATCACCGGTCAACTTGGGTGGTCAATTGTCTATATGAAACATATTTCAATTAATCAAGTCTTAACAAGTTTGATTGCTTAACATGTTGGAAACATTTAATTATGTAAATATCAATCTCAATTAATATATATAAACATGGAAAAGTTCGGGTCACTACACCTGATCCTCGCCAACAGTAGAAGTTAAGCACTTCTCCCTTGAACATTTCCGCTTCCAACGCGGAGTCACACAAGTAGTAATCACACATCCGAATTCCCGCTTCGTACATTAACGCATCATATTACAATAACCGTACTTCTACTTCCATTCGACCAAAATTTTCCACCACTCACTCGGAATTACACCGTGAAAACTTCATAATATTCTTCCAATGGCCTTATTATTCCATTATTTCCAACGATATCGAGTAATCAACCCACGAGACAAAACAACCACAACCGCTTGCTCCTACACCGAGCATCCAAACTCATACAATACTTTTCACAAATGTCCTAAAAGTAGAAACATTCTCCGACAATCATCGTCGTCACGCCTTTCAATCGTGGAATATTCGGGAATCATCCCGATGCTTTCCGAAAATCTATCGTATCCCTCATTCGGGAACTTTGCCATTCCAACTCACGCCGTGAAAATACCTTCACAATTCATTCCAAAGTCCAACTTGGGACTTTTTCGAAGACTATCAAAGTCTTCCTTTACTAAATAAGCGAAACTTGTTCGCCCATCACATCTACTAGATAGGGATTATTCCGACATCTCCCTTAATTTAATCCCCCGCTTAGGATTCTAATCCCGTACACCTGCCGTCAAGGTGATAACATTTCGCGAAATCTTGACATTACACAACCCACATAACTGGTCTCGACACTGGAATACTTAACGATTTCTTACGGACCTATAACAAGGTATTCGAACCTCAATCCTTCAATCGGTCAAACGCTAATGCGCGCTAAACACTACAGTAAACCACAGTTGTATCTTCGGGTTTCTCACCGGTACCCAATTACAGAGTACTCACACTATTGGAGTGAAGCATTTCACTAGCAGGTATAAGGAGGCACCTGACGCAGTGTTATGCAACTCCCTTTACTACCGCCGAGTCATCAAGAGCTCGACCCTTACTACTCGAAGTCATGCAATTCCCAATATCCTTACGGCTCAACGCCCACAACTTTCTAGTGACACCCGCTAGTCACTATTTATTTTGGTCGCACAGCTAGCTTATTACCCTTTCGACTAATCACTAAAGAGGTGCTTGGAAACACCAATGCTTATATTCTTCCATCTCCGTCATAACCATAATCACGGTTGCCTTCTCACATCAAGTCCATGAACACTCACTACACGCACCACATCGACCGCAATCGTGGTTAACGAAGAGTGAGATCTTATGAAATTACTCACCACACTGTATCAGGTAGCCTTCGAAAAGCCAAATCCTTATGCCAGGATGTCACCCGACACTTTACTCACCAAATCACTAAATAAACATGTAGATACAAATCTAACATGTCAATGTCATTAAACATACATTTGCATTCTGGCTACTCTTTATATGGTTTCATCACCATACGTTTAGTTGTTAACTCCTACACAAGCAACAATACACGACACAATATAAAAATCCTACGGGTCTCACTCGAACGAGTTTAACGACCCTAACACCACAATGCAAGAAGTTTAAACAACAAAAGGCTCAAACAACAGAGCCAAGGCACAGCACCCCGACCTGTACGACTAATGACCCCATCGATCATCGCCCACAAATTCTCACGAATCCATTTCATCATAAAAACCGATGCTCACTGTCACCCGTTGGAGTCAATTAAGCAACGACCTAACACCAACATAACTCGTTCCTCGTATACCAAAACGCTGATGCCCGCTGGGTAGACTTTTCAATCCGTGGGTTCACTCGCCCCTTTTTCCTGAATTTGTCTAACCGACAATACACATATGCTCACCCTCTTGGAAAAGAGTGAACAACTTCATCATAACAACGCGTCACCCGCATTCTTGCCATCAAACACCGTGCTTGACTTAATCAACCATCAAGTTCATGTCTGCATCCCCGACAATCTTGCACCACCATCCCGTTAAGGGAGATGATATTCGCCAGTCCCACGACTAAATGACTTCTAATCATAACTTTTCGGCGAACCCTATGGTTCTTCGACTTCCGTCACCAAAACGAGCACGCGTTATCAACCAAACACTAAAGCCCATTTATATAGGTTGGTAAACCCAACCCTTTACATAATGCCAAGGAATGCTTAGAAATGTTAAGTCTTACGCCCTTCGTCCGTCCATCCAATCATCAATGTAGGGTAATTCCATTAGGAATGCTACTGATAGTGCTTAAAATGATCATATATTTAGATGCAATATCCTTCTAATATGTAAAGTTTTCATTTGAAATTGTTCTATTTTTCAAGTAATATTGGTTTAAATAAATAAGTGCAAAGATAAAAGACAGAATCGACGATTTGAAGACGCAAATGACCAAAAAGTTCAAATGTACAAGATACAATCCAAGTGGTTCAATTTATTGATGAATAACGTCTAAAAATGACAAGAGTACAAGTTCTAAAACGTAAAGTACAAGATATTAAATCATACGAAAGGCGTTCGAAAATCCGGAACCGAGACATGAACCAACTATCAACGTACGACTCAACGGAGCTAAAATTACAAGTCAACTATGCACAAGAATATAATACAATATATATATATAATTCATAATAATATTAATAATAATATAATAATAATAATAATAATATTAAATAAAAATTTTAGTCGATGGAATTCAATTCAGTGAATTGAATGTATGCCAGCAAATAATTCAACATTCCACCCAACTTTCAAGCTACTTTTCAAAGGACGCACAGTGATTTTTATGCCTATAAATAAGACTACGGAGCAATTAAAACAACACACCTACACCATAATTCAATCTCTCACTCTCTTATATATTTTGGGTAATGTAACAGTTATTTTACGGGTTTGGAAGTCGAAATTCTGTTCGTGTAAAGCTACGTGATAAATAATCATTGTAAGTTATGTTCTCCCTTTTTAAATTAATGTCTCGTATTTAAGTTATTATTATGCTTATTTGAGCCGAAGTAATCGTGATGTTGGACTAAATATTAAGACGGGGTTATTGGGCTTTGGACCATAATTGGGGTTTGGACAAAAGACCGACACTTGTGGAAATTGGACTATGAGCTATTAATGGGCTTTATATTAACTAAATGATATCTCGTTAATTTAATATAGAGATTTATAATTTGACGTATTTATATATAACCACATACGCTCGATCGGGTACGGTGAACGGGATATTTATAAATACTAATAATTGTTCATTTGACCGGAGACGGGGATGAATTAATAATCAATGGACTCATTAAAACAGGGGTGGATTACATTCAAGGGTAATTGGTGTAATTGTTAACAAAGTATTAAAACCTTAGATTACACGCAGTCGATAACCTGGTGTAATTATTAAACAAAGTATTAAAACCTTGTTACAGTTCGAATCCCTAATTAGTTGGAATATTTGACTTCGAGAATAAGGTTAATTTGTCGAGCATTTTATAATTATGACCGATTAACTATTATGGGCAAAAACCAGATAGGTATCAAATAAATCCAGGACAAAGGACAATTAACCCAGTGTAATAAATTAAAATCAAAACGTCAAACATCATGATTACGGAATTTTAAATAAGCATAATTATTTTATTTCATATTTATCGCAATTTTATATATCATCATTTAAATTTCGTTATTTATTTTACGCTTTAAATTAAGTTATATATAATATTTTGCATTATGTTTTAATTGTGACTTAAGTTTTAAAATCGACAAACCAGTCATTAAACAGTAAAACTCCCATTTTATAATAATAATAATTGTATATATTTTGTACAAATATAGTGTTTAAAATATAGTGTAAAATAAGTCGTCTCCCTATGGAACGAACCGGACTTACTAAAAACTATACTACTCTACGATTAGGTACACTGCCTATAGTGTTGTAGCAAGGTTTAGGTATATCCCATCTGTAAATAAATAAATAATAAAACTTGTGTAATTTGTATCGTATTTCGTAGTAAAAATATAGTATATTTCGTACACCCCCGCTAGCACATCAAGTTTTTGGCGCCGCTGCCGGGGACATGCGAAACGCCATATTTTTAATATATATTTGTAAAAATATAATTATATATAAGTTTTAAAAAAATTAAATAAAAATATATATATTTCGTACAGCATAGTAGCATTCAAATTTTGTAAGGTGAAATTTCAGTTTTACACAAGCAATTTCGGATTTGAACCTGCAATTTCAGAATTTACACACGCAATTCAAGTTCTGAACACGCAAATTCAGATTTTCAACACGCAATTTCGGTTTTTGAACACGCAATTTCAGTTTTGAACATGCAATTTCGGATTTTACACACGCAATTCCAGTTCTGAATACGCAATTTTAGATTTTCAACACAAAATTTCGGTTTTGAACATGCAATTCCAAATTTTAAAATAAAAAAATATAAAAAATTTATCACTTTCTTTTAAAATTTTCTCTAAAATTTTAGACACAAAATTTCTTAGTTTTAGTTTTTACACTTTAGCTTTTCAGCAAGTTATTATATTTTTGTACAAGCGATTAAATTAATAGACGTCAATTTTTTGGTTCGTAGTAATAGTTGGATTTGTTAGTGGCGAGTTGTGAATTTTTTATTTAAAGGGTCCTGGCTACCTGCTGCATCTTTTAACTATTCGAAACGTGGGCAAAAGCAGAAAAGTCTATTAATTTGATAACTTATATAATTTTTAGTTTTATAGCTAATAGAATAATTAGTAAATGCACCACATTGTAGGTAAAATTTGGTAATAAGCGTATTATGGAAAATTTCGAAAATATTTTTGAAACTCTTTCTGACATACGAAATCAATTACATCAATACTCTCAAACGGGTGTTGATGACAATTCGTCCGGTCAATCTTGGATTACGAATGACGAAACAATAACTGGTTGTGAAATCTGTGGAGATTATCATTCAACATGGGAATGTTATTATTACGTTCCTATGGAAAATTATGCACCCATGAAACCTGAATGGAATGATTATGAGGAATACAATTCAAATTGGGATTATTCCCAAGAATATATTCAAACTCAACAACCAGAGGACGAGGAAAATTATGTGTCTGAATTTTTTTTAGATAATATGAAAATCAAACTTGGAGAATTTAACGCTCAAAATGAACAGATAAGAGAGTTTGCAAATTGGCAAGCTGAAACTATATCAGACTACATACTTGTTGATCTGAGGAGTCGTGTGCACGAAAATCTCATATCATCGAATTTTGATGAATTCGAGAGCTCCGAAATCACTAATTATCCCGATGATACTTTTTATTCAGTTTTGTAAGACCCTGTTTCGGTTTCAGCTTTGTTCAGTTATTCGGGATGCCGTCCAGGATGGTGAGATGCCGTCCAGCAGAGAAGGACTGGACGTTGTCCAATTGGTCTGTCGGGCCAGCTGTGTAGTTTTTTGATTTTAAAAGGGGTATGTTGGTCTTTTCACTTGGTGGCTGGTTTTAAGCTACAAATGGGCAAGGTTGAGCTCATTCAACCTTATCTTCACCAACACAAAAACTCTCAACCATATCTAGAGAGAGAGGAAGGGTTTAGAGAGAGAGAGAGCTTGATTTGGAGAAGAAAGAGTCGGATTCTCACCAAAGCTCAAGTTTTAAAGCTGTTCATCTCGTTCACAGCTACATTGTGGTAGTATTGGTAAGTTCAAACTCAGAATTTTATTTGTTAGATTTGATATTCAAGTTAGGGTTTGAGCTTGATTTGTTGTGAAACCCTCTTATATGATGAAATGGGTTTATGGTGACTAGTTATTCTTGTCACTTGGCGGGTTTTGGGTTAGTTGATGATTTGGCCTTGATTAGGCTTTGATAATGGGTTTAATCACTAGGTTTAGTGATTATGGAAGTGTTGGAACACTTTTGGGTGCTTTTGGTTGATTAATTTTGAAATGGGTCAAAATTAGGGTTTGGTGTCAATTTGGGCAAGACGAGTGTTTAACACTTGTGTTAGGGTTTAATTGGCGTATTAGGACTATTCTCACTTGTGTTAGTGATTATTGGTTAGTTTGGACGCGGTTTGGTGCTTGGAAGTGCAATGGGTCGAAATTGCACTAAGTGTCGATTTGAGTTGGTTTGTAAATCCACTCTAAGTGTGTTGTTGTATTGTGATAATGGAATAGGTACTTTCCATTGGCACGTTGCGGATTATTCAATTGCATTCATCAAGGCGACAAGGTGAGTGTTAATATTCTATGTGCATATGTATGTGTAGGATGGGTGCGGGTCGGGTGAAGTGGTTCTCGGTTATAGAGGTCAATTCACATATAGGTGATTTTTGATGGACTTGCGTATAGGTCCAATTGGCACGGTTGTGTGTTTTGGTTGACCACCTTTGGCGAGGTGCACACTTTGTGTGTACGATATCACATATGCTTGTGATGTGGATTATACAACCCCAATGGCGAAGGGTTGGTATTGAGTTGTGATTGGAGAAGTGGATCACGTGCGGATGCGGATTCATGTTGACGAGTGTAGTTTCGGTCATCTTATTGAGAAAGTGAGTCTCGTGTAGTTCGTATTCACGATGACTCGTGTAGTTCGGTCATCTTAATGAGGTAGTGATCTCGTGTGGTTGCAGATTCACTAAGGCTCATGTAGTTCGGCCAACCTCGATGTTGTTGTGGTATTAAGGATAGTAATCTCGTGTAGATGCGGATTTACTAAGGCTCGTGTAGTTCGGCCAATCTTTATGTTGGTAATTGGTAGTCGGTTCCGGTATTGGGTTAAGGGGTTAACCTTGGACGTTTGTATATTGTTTATATATTGTCGTATTGTTGTGTTGTAGCTGACCCTCTGGGTGTAGCTTATTGGCGTTGTTCACATCGTCGTTGGTGAACTTATATTTGTTGTTATTGTTAGCTTGATGCTTAGTGATCGTACGGTATACTTAGCTTAGCTTGCCTTTATGCTTGGATGCTCCGGTATGCGTTATTTGTTTACTTATGTGGCGTGTCCATTTTATGCATATATATGTATGTAGTATATTCTCACTCACTAAGCGTTAGCTTACCCTCTCGTTGTTTACATTTTTATAGATATGCGTGGATGCGGTGGCTGTGACGACCCGAAAATTTCTGACCAAATTTAAACTTAATCTTTATATGATTTCAACACGATAAGCAAAGTCTGTAAGGTTGAGTCACAAAAAGTTTGAACTATTTCATATATTCAATTGACCTTTGACTACTCTCGACGATTCACGAACAATTAATTGTAAATAGATATGTGTGTATGTATATATAAATAATAATTCGAAAATGAGTTATATGAATCATAGACCTATTAAAATTATATTTAAAAGCTAAATAATAAATGTTAACACTTTTACCCAGAATCAAGTGCGGACATTTGATTTAATTTTTAGCTAATGACCAATTATATACCATAATGACTGAAATAAATAAAGACATTTAATGGGACTGTTCAGTAGACTTTTTATCCGCCACTGATTAACAACGAAGTACGATATCACTACCCGTGATAAACTGTCGATAGAAATAAACAAAACAAGGAGGTGACTATCATTTCAATTGCACGTTGGACTAATTTATAAATATATAATAACTAAAGAAACTATCACTATTACTATGGTTGTTTAATGTCAATAATGTTACCAATATCAATATATGTCTTGATCAAATATGGAAACAAGATGTCTCTAACTTTGCTTACTGTTCGAAATCCATCTTAGCCAGCTATTTGATGTTTGTCAATTAACATATGATAAGTATCGAATATTATAATCTAATTATATGATATATTATACAAAATATAGATGTAACTCTCCATATATAGATACATTTACAGAAGAAGTTAATCAACTTTTTCAATTTTTCTTTCCAAATGATTTCATGACGTTAATATACTGACAAAGTGATGGATTGCTTTGCATGTTATTCGCACGTTGTTCTTTGTATATATTTAATATATAAATTATTATTATTGTAGTACTAATATTCTATAAATATGTATATGTTAAACGAATGCAAACCAAACACCTTTCTCTTTATCTTTCTATCTGTTCCCTTTTTGTTTGATATCTACAGCTGGGTTCTATATACATATTACATGATTTAGAAACACACACCACCCTCTTCACCTTGAACCATCCATCACCACTTTTCTTCACCATTTTCACCGAGAGTCGTCACCATCTCAATCACCACCAACACCATCGTTTAAACCCTGTTACACCTGCTGCTTATTATATATTTTTTTCTGTTTTGGTACACCATCGAGCTGTTGCAGTTCTCACAACCCCACTAAAGACCACCTTCATCAAGCACCCACTTGTTCTAGGTTGCATCTTGGTCGACCATCAACACCTACAAAATCTGAAACTGTTACGATTACTTGTATGTTTCTGTTTTTGGTCCGTATAAACATAAACACCCAACACACCCAAACTCAACCTGTTACTGTTGTTGCTGCCATTTTGTTCAGCTTGCAACAATCATAGGAACCCAAGAACCATCACCACCACTAAACCGTTACCTTATGTATTCCTTCTACTTCAATCCCTACTAATCAAACAACCATTATCTTATATCCCTATGAACTCCATTGAAATATTATTACCTTCATGTTTCTGCTTCTGTCACGAGAATCACCACATCATCATCACCATCGAAACTAAATAAATATCACCATCATCACTTTACTCTTCAACCTTGAATCACCACTACCATGAAACCATCATAACCATTACATGTTTCTGCTGTTTTCCTATTCGAATAAAATTAACCATCACTTCATTGCGGCTATCTGTTTACGATCTCAATCAAATACATTAACAATTGTATATACTACAACTCGAGAATACAGTGTACGTTACTCTTTCATCTAGCCGATTTTTAGTTGCAGCCGAATACCCTGATTAAACTATCCCTATCTGTTTTCTTCCTATTCTGTTAATGTTTTCACAAAGGAAGCATGATTCTGTATTGATGATGATAAAGATAGATGATAAAAAGGATGAGCTGTGATGATGAATAAAAGAATGATGGGGATAGCCACGATATTTTTGTGCTGCTTGTCTGCTTCTTTTAATTGAAGACCCTACCCCCACTAATCTCGTTCAATTCCATATAACACATATAGTTGGGCATATCCTTAAACTAAAACGGACTAGGCCATTTAAACAAGATGGGCTTCTTGTAGAGTGGACTGTTGATAGCACTTTGGGCCATTACTTGATAATCGGGCCTATGAAGGAATATTGGGCCTTGGGCTTTCATGAGTTCTCAAACGAATATACACACATGCAACGTAATTTTTTTCGTTTATGTTTTATCTCCTGCTGTTCGAGCAGCAACATAAGGTGCTACAATTCTATTCTGTGCCCGGTCCTACGGTGATGAAATATGAAGAAGAAGATGGGATACGGTTTTAAGATCTATGATATACGATTGAAAACGAAAAATGGTGATGATAATTCGAAACAGAAACCATCACATTACCACACCTTTTGATCATTGTTACAGCCCCTTCTACTAGTGTTTTATAGAAAGATAAAATGATTAGGTTATGATAATTCTGTTCCAGTCGAATTATTTTGGGAAGGAAAAAGAGAAAAGGAAAAACGAGTTATAGTGTTTTGGTTAGTAAAATAAAACAGAAAGACAGATTAGTTCAATGGTTAGAAGTGTATTTGTGAAACGGGAGGTCAAGGTTCGAGTCTGAGCAATGGCATTTCTTTTAAAAAATGGCCATTCTTTTGAGGTAGTCATATTAATATTATTATTATTATTATTATTATTATTATTATTATTATTATTATTATTATTATTATTATTATTATTATTATTATTATTATTATTATTATTATTGTTGTTGTTTTTGTTATTATTATTATATTATTATTATTATTATTACCATTATTGATTATTGATATTATTATTATGGATATAATTATGATTATGATACAAAAGATGATAAAAGAAAATAATAAGTAAGATAATTTGGAAATAATAATTATGGTTATGGCCATGAACCTAGTTAAGGTAATTACAACCGAGAAGCATAATTATAAGTGCGTGAATGATTAAGATAATAAAAATATATAGTTATGAATATGATTATTTAGGTCATGATTGAATAAAAATTATCATTTTCATTAAAATTATTATTTTTATTAAAAGTATTATTATTATTATTATTATTATTATTATTATTATTATTATTATTATTATTATTATTATTATTATTATTATTATTATTATTATTATTATTATTATTATTATTTCCATTAACATTAGTATTAGTACCATTTTTATTATTAGTATTATTATTATTATTATTATTAACATAAGTATCATTATTAACAATATCATTTTTATTAGTATTATCATTATTAATAAAGTTATTATTATTATTATTGGTAAATCATTATTATCAAAACTATCATTTTTAAAATGATAAATCTTTTGTACATAAAATATACTTATTTCATATACTATAATTGTATTAATATTTCATATAGCTATATATAAAAAAATATTAACATTACCTATATAAATACTTAAATATAACAAACTATTGATATTTCTACTAATCATATATATTATATATAAATATAAATATATTAATATAACTAAATCTATAGATATTAATCATTTTAAATATACATACAAAATAAATATATATATAACATATAATTTAAGATATAATAAAAGTATACGTTTTTAAATGGAACTTAGTATAAATTCTATAAAACAATAAATATATAAATAATATATAGTAATAAATGAAATTATGTGATTTCCATTATATGTTTTAATAGATATATAATTGATATAGGTTCGTGAATCCGAGGCCAACCCTACACTTGTTCAATGCCGTCATATGTATTTTTACTACAAAATACAGTATCGTGAGTTTCATTACTCCCTTTTTATATATATTTTTGGGACTGAGAATACATGCGCTGATTTTACTAATGTTTTACGAAATAGACATAAGTGATCAAAAACTACATTCTATAGGTGGATTATGAATATTGAATATCACCCCTTTTTAGCTTGGTAACCTAATAATTAGGAAATGGGTATGGCCCCTAATTGACGTGAATCCTAAAGATAGATCTATGGACCTCGACAAGTCCCATCCGGGGTACGGATGCTTTAGTACTTCGAGATTATTATTATTATACAGACGAGAGGTTCTGTTTGAGGATATTCTATGAATTAAAGTTAAGTCAGTTATCAAGCGTTCACCATATGAATGATTTTTAATTCGAGGGTTACGCGTATTATTTTGTACTCGGGTTACATGTACAATTAAATATATGAAATCTTGTGGTCTATTAAAATGATGGAAATGATCGATTATGAT
The DNA here is from genome assembly GCF_046630445.1 of Rutidosis leptorrhynchoides. NCBI lineage: Eukaryota > Viridiplantae > Streptophyta > Magnoliopsida > Asterales > Asteraceae > Rutidosis > Rutidosis leptorrhynchoides. The sequence goes on from NC_092335.1 coordinate 457,346,531, forward strand.
AAACTAATGAACTCACCAACCTTTTGGTTGACACTTTAAAGCATGTTTATTCTCAGGTATGAAAGAAATCTTCCGCTGTGCATTTGCTCATTTTAGAGATATTACTTGGAGTCATTCATGATATATTTCAAAAGACGTTGCATTCGAGTCGTTGAGTTCATCAAGAATATTATTAAGTCAATTATAGTTGGATATATTATGAAATGGTATGCATGCTGTCAACTTTCGATGTAATGAAAATTTGTCTTTCAAAAGCGAATGCAATATTTGTAAAATATATCATATAGAGGTCAAATACCTCGCAATGTAATCATTTGTTATTGTATTCGTTCTTATAGATTAGGACGGGTCTTTACAGTGGCTCGGGTAAGCGTGGGAACTAGATGACTTGCGTAGTTGCTTAGGAGTCGTGCTTTTGGATTTGATTCGGATTGGGTAGCGTATCCCCAATCACATGCTCGGTCTTCGTTTTTGTGTTAAACTTATATAGTCGAAAACTCATGATTTTGTACGAAAGTCGTAAAACGGACGATGTGGGCCAGGTGTCGTAAAACTCGGTTTTATCATGGAAAACTCTTAGTTTTAATTATTATAGCATATTGTGAAAGTGTTTTCGTTTAAAAGTGTCAGGAAGCGGGTTTTCCGCCCGCGTAACTTTGACAAAACTGATCAGGAACTTTTAGTACATTTGGACGCCGTCCAAAAGGCTTGGACGCTGTCCTGGTCTTCACAACTGGACGCCGTCCAGATAACTGGACGCCGTCCAGATGAACTTTGTTACAAATTTTTTTTATGGCACGTTTTTGGATGGATAACGGGTTGGGTCGTTACAAGTGGTATCAGAGCATGGTCTAAGTGATTTAGGTGACTTGAGATAGGCACCTAGACTTAGACTTTTGTGTGTGCTTATTTGTTGCGGGACTTGTAGGTGTACGGGTCGAAATGGGAACTTGGTTAGTGCCTTAGCGTATAGGTGAACTAACTAGGGTATTGGCTTGTGTTGTGACATTATTCTTGCGTGTGTTTATGTCGCGTAGAATATTTATGTTGTGTTGATTATATCATCGAGCGAGGCGGTCGTGGTACTAACAAGTTGATACGGCGTGTGTGCGTAATAAGGACTTGCAAACCTTATTACGGGTGCAAATCATGTCTAACAAGTGATGTACGACGAGTGTTGAGCAAGATGGGGTGGTGTTGTGCGTGTGGTTTTATACATTCGTGGACTAATCGTTTTACATTATTTAGAATGACGACAGGAAATGAGATCGAGATGAATGACGTTGAGTTTAACGCTAGAGTTGCGGCCGCCGTTGCGGAGCAAATGGGTGCGTTTCGAGAAGAAATGGATAAGAAGTATTCCGAATTTTGGGGTAGTAGTGATATGGAGCGTTGTCTTAAGAGCTTCATGAGGACTAAACCCCCGATGTATGACGGGAAACCGGATCCTTTGGTAAGCACAACATGGATCTCGGATGTCGAAGGGTGTTTTCGTACTATTTAATGCCCTCCCGAGAAGAGGACAAGACTCGCTGCTAGTTTTTTACGAGGTAGGGCGAAGGATTGGTTGGATGGTAAGATTGATCTTGTCGGTGGTGAACCATTTATGGCGTTATAGTGGGACGATTTTAAGAAGGAATTCTTCGAGGAGTTTCGGACTTTAGCCGATTTGTCTGAATTGCGTAATGAGTTGCGAAATTTGCAACAGGGTTCTATGGATTTGAATACTCTCAAGACGACCTTTATGGCGAAGGCTCGTTTTTGCTCAGAGTATATGGGGAATGATCGTTTATTGATGGAAGATTTCTATCGGACTGTGAATGATGACTTGAAGAATAAAATTAGCCGGGGTTACGCGAAGTCGTTTGCAGAGTTATTCACGGTGGCTAGGGGTTTCGAGTCGCATTCGCTATTGAAGATGGGTGAACCTTCAAGTGAGAGAAGGGTTGTTTCGTATGGTGCTCCAAGTAAGAGGACTAAGGGTCCGAGTGTGAGCACGGGTGGTACACGGACAGATATATCGGATTCTAGTGCATCTAGGTGTTACAATTGTGGCGTGAGGGGTCACAAGTCTTGGAAATGTTCGGTGCCAAAGGGTGATGGCACAGTGTGCTTCAATTGCCAAGAGGAAGGACATCGTAAGTCGGAGTGTCCCGAGTTAGCGGGGACGGGTGCGGCAAGGAGACGTTAAGGTACGTTTCATTTTAATAAATATGTCCTTTGAATATTTATTATGTGCCGTTGATTTTGGATTTGTTAAAAGCCTTGTGTTGTGCATGTTATTGTTATGGGTGACGTTCCTAATGAAAGTACCCTATGGTGACGTTTTGATCGATGGGCGAAGGGCGTAAGACTTGGTGCAACCAAGCATTCCTTAGTGTTGAGAAATGTTTCTACCAAGCAATGGGTATGGGCTTGGGTGTTTGGTTGTGAAGCATGTATTTTCTTTCGTGTTGAGGTTGATGAACCATGAGGTTCGACTGGTGGTTTAAAACCCTAAAGGTCGAGTGTTTGATCTCGATGTATGTTGGTAATGGAGTCTACGTGACGCGATGTTAGGTACCTCTTTCATACCCACTAGCGTGGTATTCGACTCCGATGGTGTTGTGATTACATTGTACTTAGGGTACCGGAGAGAAACCCTTAGGTACATGAGTGACTAGGTGGAGATTGGCAAACTATAGCAATTGGAAGGTTACAAGAATGAAGTTTGTGTGAGTTGTGGTAAACTCTTCGTTCGAAGTGTTTGAGGATTTGTTAAAATCTTTCGTATACTCAAGGTTGGAGCAAGATGTGGTGATGGGTCGTGTGAACCCAATTGTTAGTAAGGTCTACCCTTGGTAGTATTGTGCGGTTGTACAAGGTGCAGTTATGGAACGTAGTTCCAAGTGGGGGAGTTACACTCCCGCACGAGGAGGTATTAGTGTGAGATATCAGATAATGCTTATGGTAGATCCGAAATTTGTGTTGGGACCTAGATTGGTCGATTTATGGTAGAGTACAATTTCGGTTAAATTGTACTTACGATTTTGGATTTAAATTATCACCGAGGTGGTAATGTGGTAAATCTCGTTGAGAGATAATGGACGTGTTTGATGAGCAAGATGGGATCCCTTGGTTAAGGATGTGCGCGTCGAATTCTCTTTTAGAGAATTATTGTTTTGTGTCTATGTGCGATATAGGTGGTTCTTGCTCGATTGTGTTGGCGTTGTGTACGCGTACGTATGAATTTGTGTGCTATGGTATGAACTACGGCGCCGGTAGTGCCAAAGTATGTACGCGTGAATTATGATGTGAACCATGGAGCCGGTAGCATCGTGGCGATGCGTATGGTGTGAACCACGGAGCCGGTATCACCATGACGCGGGTATGGTTAGTGGTATCCGTTAGGATTCACTATGGTGTAGCAGTGCGCGATGTTATACTACTCGTTGATCGAGGCCAAAAGAGCGTGTGGGATGGGAGTAGTGTTATATCGGCATGGTATAACATTATCGGGAAATGCGAGTACCGGTGAGAAATGCGAGTACCATTCCTGTGTTGAGAATTGGGAGTGGATCACGTGTGGATGCGGATTCACGGTGACGTGTGTAGTTCGGTCATCTTATTGTGGAAGTGAGTCTCGTGTAGTTCGGATTCACAATGACACGTGTGGATGCGGTCATTATATTGAGGAAGTGAGTCTCGTGTAGTTCAGATTCACAATGACACGTGTGGATGTGGTCATTCTTTTGGGATAGTGATTCTCGTGTAGTTCGGATTCACTAGGCGGGTGTAGTTCGGCAAATCCCGATTGTTGTGCGGTGGAGGTAGTTGAGTCGCGTGTGGTACGGATTCACTAAGGCGCGTGTAGTTTTCGGCCAGCCCTCATGTTGTTGGATGTGTGAACTATTGGTTGTTTTATACGCCAATGGTGGGGTCGTAAGGACCATGTTGTGTGAACTATTGGTTGTTTTATATGCCGATGGTGGGGTCGTGAGGACCATGTTGGGGTGATTAGTGATGCGATAGCCGTGTTTCGCTCACATGTTGTTACGGGTGTGACAATAGTCGATTTTGTACACCTTGGGATTAGCGTTGCCATAGTTGTTTTGGGCGCTAGCGGTTTTAGCCATTTGTTTATGATGTTACGATAGATGCGTATTGGTCATGTTGCGCACTACAAAGGATGTTAGGTGGTAAGTGTTATTCGTAAGGATTCACTTTTATTTCGGTCTTCGTCGGTTTGGTTGTTGACCTTAGGTTGGTATGCAGTTACTTTAGCATTGTACTTGGTAAGGGTATGCTAAAGGGTAGATATCTCGGTTCGAGATTGGTTGAGTTTTTCCCGATGTGAGGGAATGAGCAAGGTTTTAGTGCTCGGATCGGTGGATTTGATAAATCGCGGGTGACAATTTAGTTGTTAAGGATGATTCATTGGGAAGAATTGTCTAATAAAGTTGGATTGGGACTTATGTTTGAGGACCGTTGAGTGTGGTCCGTGCGGTTAAGTGGCGCAAATCGCGAGGATGCGATCATGTTTAAGTGGGGGAGAGTTGTAAGACCCTGTTTCGGTTTCAGCTTTGTTCAGTTATTTGGGACGCCGTCCAGGATGGTGGGACGCCGTCCAGCAGAGAAGGACTGGACGCCGTCCAGAATGTTGGACGCCATCCAATTGGTCTGTCAGGCCAGCTGTGTAGTTTTTAGATTTTAATATAGGTATTTTGGTCTTTTCACTTGGTGGCCGGTTTTTAGCCACAAATGGGAAAGGTTGAGCTCATTCAACCTTATCTTCACCAACACAAACACTCTCAACCATATCTAGAGAGAGATGAAGGGTTTAGATAGAGAGAGAGAGCTTGATTTGGAGAAGAAGGAGTCGGATTCTCACCAAAGCTCGGGTTTTAAAGTTGTTCATCTCGTTCACGGCTATGTTGTGGTAGTATTGGTAAGTTTAAACTCTGAATTTCATTTGTTAGATTTGATATTCAAGTTAGGTTTTGAGCTTGATTTGTTGTGAAACCCTCTTAGTTGATGAAATGGGTTTATGGTGACTAGTTATTCTTCTCACTTGGCGGGTTTTGGGTTGGTTGACGATTTGGCCTTGATTAGGCTTTGATGATGGGTTTAATCACTAGATTTAGTGATTATGGAAGTGTTGGAACACTTTTGGGTGCTTTTGGTTGACTAATTTTGAAATGGGTCAAAATTAGGGTTTGGTGTCAATTTGGGCAAGACTCGTGTTTAACACTTGTGTTCGGGTTTAATTGGCGTATTAGGACCATTCTCACTTGTGTTAGTGATTATTGGTTAGTTTGGACGCGGTTTGGTGCTTGGAAGTGCAATGGGTCGAAATTGCACTAAGTGTCGATTTGAGTTGGTTTGTAAATCCACTCTAAGTGTGTTGTTGTATTGTGATAATGGAATAGGTACTTTCCATTGGCGCGTTGCGGATTATTCGGTTGCATTCATCAAGGCAACAAGGTGAGTGTTAATATCCTATGTGCATATGTATGTGTAGGATGAGTGCGGGTCGGGTGAAGTGGTTCTCGGTTATAGAGCTCACTTCACATATAGGTGGTTTTTGATGGACTTGCGTATAGGTTCAATTGGCACGGTTGTGCATTTTGGTTGACCACCTTTGGCGAAGTGCACACTTTGTGTGTACGATATCACATATGCTTGTGATGTGGATTATACAACCCCAATGGCGCAGGGTTGGTATTGAGTTGTGATTGGAGAAGTGGATCACGTGTGGATGCGGATTCACGATAACGCGTGTAGTTCCGGTCATCTTATTGAGAAAGTGAGTCTCGTGTAGTTCGGATTCACGATGACTCGTGTAGTTCGGTCATCTTATTAAGGTAGTGATCTCGTGTGGTTGCGGATTCACTAAGGCTCGTGTAGTTCGGCCAACCTCGATGTTGTTGTGGTATTGAGGATAGTAATCTCGTGTGGATGCGGATTTACTAAGGCTCATGTAGTTCGGCCAATCTTCATGTTGGTAATTGGTAGTCGGTTCCGGTATTGGGTTAAGGGGTTAACCTTGGACGTTTGTATATTGTTTATACATTGTCGTATTGTTGTGTTGTAGCTGACCCTCTGGGTGTAGCTTATTGGCATTGTTCACATCGTCGTTGGTGAACTTATATTTGTTGTTATTGTTAGCTTGATGCTTAGTGATCGTACGGTATGCTTAGCTTAGCTTGCCTTTATGCTTGGATGCTCCGGTATGCGTTATTTGTTTACTTATGTGGCGTGTCCATTTTATGCATATATATGTATGTAGTATATTCTCACTCACTAAGCGTTAGCTTACCCTCTCGTTGTTTACATTTTTATAGATATGCGTGGATGCGGTGGCTCGGGTAAGCGTGGGAACTAGAGGACTTGCGTAGTTGCTTAGGAGTCGTGCTTTTGGATTTGATTCGGATTGGGTAGCATATCCCCAATCACCATGCTCGGTTTTCGTTTTTGTGTTAAACTTATATAGTCGAAAACTCGTGATTTTATACGAAAGTCGTAAAACGGCCGATGTGGGCCCGGTGTCGTAAAACTCGATTTTATCGTGGAAAACTCTTAGTTTTAATTATTATAACATATTGTGAAAGTGTTTTCGTTTAAAAGTGTCGGGAAGCGGGTTTTCCGCCCTCGTAACTTTGACAAAACTGATCAGGAACTTTTAGTACATTTGGACGCCGTCCAAAAGGCTTGGACGTCGTCCTGGTCTTCACAACTGGACGCCGTCCAGATAACTGGACTCCGTCCAGATGAACTGTGTTACAAATTTTTTTTATGGCACGTTTTTGGATGGATAACGGGTTAGGTCGTTACAAGTTTTACCAATTTCACAACATATCGACACATTAGCCTCTACCGACGTAATCATCGATCCATCAATGGATGAAGAAGAAGTAAGGGTGCCAAATTGGTACTCTTGGGAAAATGATAACGTTGAAAATTTTACCCCTGAGACCAAAGTGGTGGGACCGATAAGGACCGTTAATGAAGAAGAATTTGCTTCGATCCCGAAATTCACCATTCCACAACCTTCCAACCCAATATTCTCAATAGACGAGTCATCTACTGAAGATGAACTACGAGCTGTAATAGATATTGACACCTCGGATTTCACCCAATTGGGTAATAGAGGTGAAAACTTTGATCCCGAGAATGAACAGACGAAAATGTTAGGAATTGTCCACCCTAAAGAAATATGTACGTCACTGTATAACGATCCATTTGACCAAGAACCAGAAAAGAGACATATCCATTTTGTAACAACCAAACCAAACCAAACCACGAACAACCCGCGTAAAAATAACAAATATTTTTTTTTTGCTGGAACAGCATATGGCGCGGCGCACCATATGGCCGCGGACTGCGCCAAACTGGTCTGTCCCAAAAGTCATGAAACGCGAAAAAGATCGGCCACTTCCTGACATAATTAGACAAAACGCTTTTAACAACATATTCAAACATGTAAAACTAACACAATTCAAACATAAAATAAGTTTTACAAAGCGGGGCCCACTTTGGCCGTTTTACGAGTTTAATACATAACGTGAGTTTCGACCACCAAAAAGTTTAAGTACCAAACGACGCAATGAGCATGGTGTTTGGGATTAAACTACCCAAGTCATGGTCAAACTCCAAAAGCTAACACATCCAAAAGGCGTCCCCTAACAAGCGGGATCTCTAATCCAACCGTATGCCCTTACCCTTATCCACGCCGGAACCTATAAAATGGTAAACAACGAGAGGGTAAGCTAACGCTTAGTGAATGCAATAATTATACACATACATATATAATATACCTACTTGCAAATCACTTACTCAAACACCTCATACATGCTAGCAACACAATTAGCTTATAATCTCGAATACAAGCTAGAAATCTCCAATACCACAAGCTAGCATAGCAACACATATAATATAATTCGAATAATATATTATTCTTACACTTACAACGCAAATAACCATGCTTAACCAATCGTACAAGGGAATGGCGCTCGCGAAAACGCCATCGGTGTTCATAACATCCGTTAGGGTACTTAACACCTCGTATCACTAACCCCTATGGTGGCACCTTAACACCTCGGTACTTCACCCCGAGTGGCATCTTAACACTTCGATGCTTCACTCATTAAGTTACGGAGTGGTGTCTTAACACCTCGACACTACACCCCTAGGTGGCATCTTAACACCTCGATGCTTCACCCCGAGTGGCATCTTAACACCTCGATGCTTCACTCATCACGTGAAACGTGGTGTCTTAGCACCTCGACACTTCACATCTCACGCTACAACAAATAGATACATTATATACCTACACATATAATTATTCCACTCACCTCAAAATCTCTTGTGAAAAGATACCCGAGCTTGCAAAACCTCAATGTAACGTACCTATCACATTATACATATTATCAATCACAAACTCAAGTTGGTCAACCAATTCTTTCACCATTCTAAAGCCATTTTGACCCAAAGTGCAATTTCAACCCATTTGCACCCTTAACCCTAATTTTGGGTCAACTCATACCAAAACCCTAACATTAGCCAAGATAGGTTTAAAACACATTTCAAAACAAGATTTATGCATTAATCACAAACATTAACTAACTTATGTCCACTTTGACCCATTTGACCAATTTAAGGTCTACACACCCATTTCGGGTCATCCACTAACCCACTTAACACCCCTTTTCATATATATAAGTGTGCTAGTAATTCGACTAACCAATTTAAGCTCATAAACATAAATTAATACTTTGAAAACCCTAGTTAGTCAACTTTGAATCTACATGACCCAATTTAACCCAAAACCCCTAATTCACTAACAAATGGGTTTTATGTGCAACACTACCCAAACCCTAACCCTTAATACAATTAAAGTAAGAAATTAGGTTTTATAACTTACCAACACAATCACCACATAGCTAGCAACTAGATGAACGACTTTAGAACTCGCACTAAGACCCGATTCAACCTCCTTCTTCCTTTAATGGAGTTCTCTCACTCTAGAACTTCCTCTCTCTCTAGGATTTAATGGAAAGTGATAAGGTAGATGGAAATGGAGTAAATGAGACTCCAACAACTGATCCCAAGCCTTAAAGTCGGGTCCCATGTGAATTTACCAAAAAGCCCTTAAAATATCCAATTTAAAAGCAAGTGGTGGGCTGTCAGCCCGTAATGGCGCAGCGCGCCATAATTCTGCGCGGCACGCAGATAGCCTGGGCAGAATCCTTTTCTCTTTTTAAAATATACAAAGAAACCCCACAATTCATTCAACCTAAATACACATATGTACAATGAAATATTTGGGTCTTACAACTCTCTCCCACTTATTCGGAGCGCGTCCTCACGATCCAAGCCGCATGAAAAGAAGGAAAATAAACCAACACGAACTCTTCGGGCTCCCAAGTAAACTCAGAACCTTTACTCTAATGCCATTGAACTTTAAAAGTCCTCACTTCTTTATTTCTCAACCTTTTGACCTTCTCATCGAGTATGGCATTCGGCTCCTCAATATTTTCTAACTTGTTGTTTAGCTCAATTTCGTCTAATGGTACCCAAGATGAATCATCCGCAAGACACTTACGGAGATGGGAAACATGAAATGTGTTATGGATCCCCGCAAGCTCTTCGGGTAATTCCAAATGATACGCGACTTCACCAACACGAGCTAAAACCTTAAATGGCCCAATAAACCGAGGAGCTAACTTCCCCCGTTTTCTAAACCGAATAATGCCTTTCCATGGCGAAACTTTAAGCATCACCATGTCACCTTCTTGAAATTTAATCGTTCGTCTACGTTTGTCGGCATACGACTTTTGTCTATCTTGAGCCTTTTTCAAATGATCCCGAATAATATCAATCTTGTTATTCGTCTCCAAAACCAAATCGGTACTCCCGATTTCTCTTTGACCTACTTCACCCCAACAAATTGGAGTTCGACATCTTCGCCCATATAGCATCTCATAAGGTGGCATCCCGATACTAGTGTGATAACTATTATTGTACGAGAATTCCACCAAAGGCAAATGCTCATACCAACTACCACCGAAATAAATAATGCACGCCCGTAACATATCTTCCAAAGTTTGATTTGTACGTTCGGTTTGACCGTCTGTTTGAGGATGATACGCCGTGCTTAATTTTAATTGTGTACCCATATCTTCGTGAAACTTTTCCCAAAACCGAGATGTGAAACGAGTATCTCTATCCAAAACAATAGATATAGGAACCCCGTGTCTCGATACTACTTCCTTGACAAACAACTTAGCCAAGGCCTCTGACGATATTGCTTCTTTAATGGGAAGAAACAAAGCACTTTTCGTCAATCGATCAACTATTACCCAAATCGAATCAAATTGGGTTCTCACCTTCTTAGGTAACTTTGTAATGAAATCTATGGTAATGTGCTCCCATTTCCACTTCGGGATTTCTAACGGTTGTAACTTACCATACGGCTTTTGGTGCTCGGCCTTAACTTGCAAAGACGTGACGCATTGCTCGACATACTTCACAACGTCATGTTTCATGCTCGGCCACCAATAATCCTTCCTCAAATCATGATACATTTTCGTCGTGCCCGGATGAATGGAATACTTTGACTTATGTGCTTCATCAAGTAGCACCCGCTGGTAATCCCCCATCTCAGGCACCCACACCCTTCCTTGAAAAGACAACAACCCACGCGACCCCATAGTAATGAATTCTGATTGCCCTACAATTCGTTCCGCATGCTTGTTGTGAACGTAAGCCTCTATTTGAGTCACACCAAGTTTTTCAAGAAAATCGTTAGTAATAATCATACGTAACAATCCCAATCGTAACGCCGGGTGATGACTCTTTCGACTTAACGCATCCGCGACTACATTCGCCTTGCCCGGATGATAAAGTATTTCACAATCATAATCTTTTACCACATCCATCCACCTACGTTGTCGATAATTCAAATCTCGTTGATTAAAGAGATGTTTCAAGCTCTTATGATCCGAATAAATCGTACTCTTAACACCATACAAGTAATGGCGCCAAATTTTCAACGCATGCACAACCGCCGTCAACTCAAGATCATGAGTCGGATATCTCGTTTCGTGTTCCTTTAGTTGTCGAGAGGTAAGAGATGACCTTACCTCTTTGCATTAGAACACACCCGAGCCCATTTAACGAAGCATCACAATAGACGGTCATGTCTTCCACTCCTTTCGGCAACACTAACACCGGAGCTTGACACAATTTCTCTTTTAGCAATTGAAAAGCAATTTCTTGCTCGTTCTCCCAAGTAAATCTCGCGTTCTTCCTCGTCAATTTCGTCAACGAAGAAGCGATCTTAGAAAAGTATTGGATAAACCGACGATAATAACCGGCCAATCCGAGAAAACTTCGGACCTCCGTAGGCGTAGTCGGTTGTCTCCAACTCTTCACCGTCTCTATCTTCCCCGGATCTACTTGAATACCGTCTATGTTCACAATGTGGCCAAGGAATTGAACCTCCCTTAGCCAAAATTCACATTTGGAGAACTTAGCATACAACTTCTCCTTTCGTAGCGTCTTCAATACTTCGCGCAAATGACGTTCATGTTCGTTCATACTTTTCAAATACACAAGTATATCGTCGATGAACACAATTACCGACTTGTCCAACATAGGTTGGCACACTCGTTTCATAAGGTCCATGAATGCCGCCGGTGCATTCGTAAGACCAAAAGGCATAACCACAAACTCAAAATGCCCATAACGCGTTCGAAAAGCCATTTTCTCGATATCTTCCTCACGGACCCGCATTTGGTGATAGCCGGACCGTAGGTCGATTTTAGAGAAATACGTTGCACCTTGGAGTTGGTCAAACAAATCGTCAATCCGAGGTAATGGATAACGATTCTTGATCGTCACTTTATTTAACTCCCGATAATCGATGCACATCTGCATACTACCATCCTTCTTCTTTACGAATAAAATCGGAGCGCCCCATGGCGAAGCACACGGTCAAATAAAACCCTTTTCAAGTAACTCTTGTGTTTTATTTAACAACTCTTGCATTTCCGTCGGCGCTAAACGATAAGGAGTTTTAGCACGGGGAGTAGCTCCCGGAACCATCTCAATGCGAAATTCAACTTGTCTTTCCGCCGGAACACCCGGTAACTCGTTCGGAAAAACATCTTCGAATTCACTAACCACTGAAATTTCACGAATAGGTGGTGGCTCATCACGAGTATCAACAACATCTACAAGAAAAGCCATGCCACCACTATCGAGGAGACGACGTGCCCGTGCAAAAGTGCATATCGGCACAAGTCTTCTACGCTTATCACCGTGAATAATTAACTCTCCCCCACTTGGGGTCTTCACACGAATAAATTTTTCATGGCATGTAGTATCGGCTCTATTACGATCGAGCCAATCCATACCCACAACAATATCAAAGTCGCCCAAGGTCATCGGAATGAGATCTATCTTAAAGTTTTCGGCACCAAACACAACATCACAATTTTTACACACATCGACCACTAGCACCGTCTTGCCGTCCGCTATTTTGACTTCTACCAGACGACTTAACTTATCTAACGTTCAATTAAGTTTAGGCACAAATTTAGGAGACACAAACGACAAATTTGCACCACTATCGAAAAGAATCCTTGCCGGATTAGAATCAACCATGAAAATACCTGAGACAACTTCGTTAGATTATTTGGCTTCATCATTGGTCATCAAATAGTTGCGACCCCTAGCAGTACTCGCCGCCTTCTCTAATCGCTTCACATTATCGTTTCGCAAATCGGGACACTCCGGCTTCTTATGCCCTTCTTTTCCGCAATTAAAACAAGTGACCTTGTTTCAGAAAGATGGTTTAGGACATTCACGAGCCATATGACCCGTTTGCCCACAATTGTAGCACGCATAAGAAAAACCCCCAGAAGCGCCCTTCTTCACGCTATTAACACTCTCGGAACCCTTCTTGTTCTTGTTCTTCTTGTTTGAAAAGTTAGAATGACTAGAACCTTCAAACTTTCTTTTGAAAAACATGAAATCGCTTTTTCTTGGAACATCCGGCTCAAAACCCCGGGCCAATTCAAATAACTCATCAAAAGACTTAGCCATACCCCGAATAATCTTTCCCTTGAACTCATCATTCAAAGTACGGTAGAAATCTTTCATTAGCTTGTGATCGTCACCCACATATTCCGGACAAAAACGAGTTTTTGCCAAAAAGGTAGACTTGAGTGTGACCAAGTCCATTGAACCTTGTTGTAAATGGTGCAACTCGTCCCGGATTCTATCAAGATCGGAAGAAGTTCGGTATTCTTTGAAGAATTGCTTCTTAAACTCCTCCCATGTCAAGTTCATGCATTGCTCTTCACCATATAAGTTGATTTTGTCGTCCCACCACAACTTGGCTTCTTCCCTCAACATACTAGAACCATACCTCGCCTTCCTTTCGGGAGGACACTCCGCGGTACGGAAAGCCCCCTCGATATCGGAAATCCAACAAGTGCTTTTCAACGGATCTCGCACCCCATTAAACATCGGAGGTTGAGTATCATTGAAATTCTTGTAGTGGAAGTCCCGCCTTCCACCCCCACCATTACCTTCACCCCCTTCGCCTCGAGGATAAATGTTTCTAGCCTCTAAAGCCTCCTCTATTGCGGCTTTCATTCGATCATTGATCATTTCGGTCACTTGTCCATTGACCGACTCTTGGAAGACTTTTCGAACGTCATCAAGAAAATCCCTCTTTAGCCTTTTAAAGATGGCCTCAACCTTGGCCGTGAGTTCAACGTCCTCACTCGTACCTCCGTCATTGGTGTCGTGTCCATTTCTCATCTTCATTCTATAAAATGAAGTAAATTAAGCAACAAAACGAAAGGACTTAACCCATATGTATATACATATACACCACACTACCCCATCTTGCTCAACAATCGTCGTACATCGCTTGTTTGACACGATTTGAACCCGTAACAATGGTAGCTAATCATTGTTACGCGAGCACATCACATTAACTCACTAGTACAACGTCCATCTCGCTTGATGATTGCTAAACACAACACAAATCAATTTGCACAATGTTAGTTCACATAAATCAAAGCACTAACAATTCCCGATTAGACCCAAAGTCCTACAAGTCCCGCATAAAGCGTACACACAATAAAGTCTAAGTCTAGGCACCTATCTCAAGTCGCCTAAATCCTTTAGACCATGCTCTGATACCACTTGTAACAACCCAAACCAAACCACGAACAACCCGCGTAAAAATAACAAATAAAAAAAAAATTGCTGGAACAGCATATGGCGCGGCGCGCCAAACTGGTCTGTCCCAAAAGTCATGAAACGCGAAAAAGATCGGCCACTTCCCGACATAATTAGACAAAACGCTTTTAACAACATATTCAAACATGTAAAACTAACACAATTCAAATATAAAATAAGTTTTACAAAGCGGGGCCCACTTTGGCCGTTTTACGAGTTTAATACATAACGTGAGTTTCGACCACCAAAAAGTTTAAGTACCAAACGACGCAATGAGCATGGTGTTTGGGATTAAACTACGCAAGTCATGGTCAAACTCCAAAAGCTAACACATCCAAAAGGCGTCCCCTAATGTGACGATCGCTCCAAATCCATATGGACGAACACGTCATTCATCGATTTCATTGCGAGGTATTTGACCTCTATATGATACGTTTTGTAAACATTGCATTCTTTTTGAAAAGGCACACCATAAATGAATATTTAAATCAAAGGTTTTCGACATCTGATAATTTCTACATATAGACAATCACCGTAAATAATAGTTTACAATAGTAATTCCGGTGACAATGTAGTCAAAATAAGATACATGGTGATGATTTGGTGAATGCAACATTTCCTTGATAAATATGCCATGTAAGACTCCATGCACATAGCTTGTCTAACATATATGCAAACAGCGGAAGACTTCTAGGGAACCTGAGAATAAACATGCTAACAAGTGTCAACACAAAGGTTGGTGAGTTCATAGTTTTAGTGTTTCGCATAATCTGTATATAAAGGTGGATCACAAGATTTTAGTTTTTTCATCCGAAACGTTTATCAAAATATTCTACAAGATTGAGCACCCTGGTAACTAAACTTTAACGTCTATATAATAAGTACCCCTGTTTTAACATACATGCAACAAACATGTACAATACACGTAAACCAACGTGTACTAAACTCAAATAGCATACGTCTGTTTAATAGTTCAGGCTAGGGTTTCTATACCTGGAACAGACAGGGATGTCAAGCCCTATGGATCCATATACTACTACTCGCGCCCACCAGTTCTTATAACTGGCAGTTACTAGTTACCAAAGCTAAGGGATTTTCGGTTCAAACTCAGTGTAGAATTTAGTATGTACTTGTATCCATTGCGTTTAAAATAAAGTGCATGTATTCTCAGCCCAAAAATATATATTGCAAAAGCAATTAAAAAGGGAGCAAATGAAACTCACCTTAGCAGCACATAAGGTCATTCATCAAAAAGTGACTGTAACTCGGAATGCAAGATTAACCGTAGATTTCAACCTAGAGAACATATGTTGGTCAATACATGTCTAATAAACTAGGTTGGGTTATAGTGTATCACAATCCTAATGCTCGAGATCGACATACAAAAGTTATCAAAAGTCATTTCAAAAAGTCAATTTTGACAATTGTTCAACAAAACGAGACGTGCCTTATATAAGGATTCATTTACTTGACTAGTAGTATTTTATCAATCTCATAAACAGGTTGTTTAAATATTAATTGCAGATTCAAAAGCAATTCCAATTAACGTCAATTATAATTCAGTTGACCATATCTTTTGATTCGTTCATCTAAATTACGCGATTTCTAAATGAAAAGTTATTGATTTTTCGCCAGCTTTCTGAAAACATGTATATCATATACCTTTTACCAGTAATATATGTATTTAATTCGTGATTCATTATAAACCGTTTAATGATGAAATTTAGCATACAAGCATGTATAAATATATACTCTAGCACTAGACATGTATACACTATTAATATATAAAAGATAAGATATGAATGCTCACGTATCAATATTGAGATTCAATATTGCAGGAAAGTACGTAGACGCAACAGAGATAATAAATACTAGGTTTGACTTACGAACAATACCCATGAACATTACCCATAACCTCCATAGCTATAACCCATAATTTCCTTAGTTCTATCCCGTTTGAAGCTTGTTTTAAAAGTGACACGCTCATGACCTCGTCGTAATATTTATGTATAATATTACTAAAAATATTAAGATTAATAATAAAAATAATCTTAATAATAATATAATAATAATAATAATTATAATAATTATAATTATAATAATTATAATAAATAAATAAATACTTACAGAGTAATATATGTGTAAAAGAACTCGAGCAGAAACTGGACTTTTATAGGCAACTTTTTGAAATCTGATGCCCATGCGATCGCATAGGTTTTTAGTGTATTTTCCATGCGATCGCATGGCCGCCTGATCCAGCTCAAAATGTTTTTGTTTTCTTGTTTGTCGACATAATTAAATATAATATATATAATATATATAATTTAAATAATTAATTATATATTATATTAAATTCATGTGCATAGTTGACTTGTAATTTTCGTTTCGATGACTCGTACGTTGTCACTCGACGTATGTCCCGGTTCCGGTTTCTCGAACGCATTTTCGTACGCTTAGAAAACTCGCAATTTACGTTTTGTGACTCGTACCTTTGTCAAAATATAGTCTTAAATTATCAATAAACTATATCATTCAAAGTGTATCTTAAACTTTCGAGTGTTTTGGTCATTTACTTCTATAAATCATTGTCTCGCTATTTGTTAATATATATATAATAACAAATCGTTTTATGACCAAGTTAATATATATTTTCAACATTCATAAACACATTTTAAATATACGTCGCAAGTTATTCATATAATTAATATTCCAACTTATCATATATATTCAAATAAATATTTAAACCAATAAGTTTAATGTACGGTATCAAACAATTAATACATTGTTACATTTTCAAGTTATAGTATATATATATGTATCTATATACATATAATTGTTCGCGAATCGTCAAGAAAACCGAAAGGTATTTGAATATATGAAAGTAGTTCAAAAATTTTGAGATTTAGTTTTACAGACTTTGCTTATCGTGTCGGAAATGTTAATCATACAAAGATTAAGTTTAAATTTGGTCAGAAATTTCTGGGTCATCACAGTACCTACCCGTTAAAGAAATTTCGTCCCGAAATTTGAGTGAGGTCGTCATGACTAACAATAAAAATGTTTTCATGACGTATATGTGTTGATAAATAGAGTTTTATCACCATTGAATGATATGGATAAAATAATCCGATTATTCGAAGCGTATGAGAGAAGTTATCGTAAAAGAGTGAAATGAAAGAATAGATATTCGTCTTAACTTTTGACGTAGTTACGATTGATTTTCGGAATTTAAGGAATAGAAAATCTTCATAATCTAAATAAGATTTGATTCTTCGAAATTTAAGGAAATTAAGATTTCCTTTAAATGCGTAATCTGCCTCGATTGCTATGCCTGATATTTTGCTATAAATTAACCACTTTCGTTTCATTATTTTCACCACTCCTATAATCTTCTTCCTCATTACATACTTCCAAAAGATTGTGAAATGCTTCATCCAGTTCTGATTCTTGATATACTCCTAACTTTTATATCTGTCATTCTTCTTTTTCATCTACCACCAGAGGAAGTTATTTTCTTCTACCATTACATTGGGGTTATAGTGTTTTTCATTCTCCCGTGTCTTTATATTGCTATACGCATTGATATACACAGTTTGTAATTTCTGGGTGGTTGTTGGGTTTTATATCTTCCCTTATATTTCGATGTCTCTGCTTCTGTCTTTCCATAATCATTGACATCCACAGCTAATACTCTCTCCAATTTACTGTGATTTATATATACTCCCATTGATATTTTGAAGCTTCATGCTTTTGTTTTATCTTCCCGACTTTAAATCAAGCGAATAATGGTCCAGAATTCATAGGTATGAATTTCGGAATGAACATAATTAATGTTCTAAAAAAACGGTAATAGCACAATCTGACTTGTCAAATTACCAGAATACCTCGAAAAAGACCGAATCATTAAGAAAATATTTTCTTGATAGTTTAGAGGTTAAATAGAATGAAAGAGTTATGTAACATGGTTTATAATGAGGGTATGATCTGTGAACCTTTATCACGTTCCATTAGAAACTCAGCATGACTTACTGTAATATAATCACGTTGATCAAGTGTCATTATATTATATTAACTCATGCTTCAGTTCCCAACACCACTTCAAAAATATTCATATTTTAAACTCGAAGGTTTCAGAATTTAGAAACTAAAATAGTTTCATTTATGATGTTACACAGATATCGCAAGGAGAAAATTGATTTCCGATAAGAATGATTATGGAATTATCTCCAGAAATATGGAGGATATTTATAATGAAAGATACGATGATATCTTAGAATTTCTAATATCAGAGGATGATGAAGAATATTATCTGCAAGGATTTAGATTCGGAAGCAAGGTATTCGTTAATGGCTTCAGCAGATACTGAATAATTTGGATTCTTTAAAGGCAGGTTTAGTCTTTGTGATTTATCCACAGCCTCCTTCATACTTTGCTTAATCTGTTTTCCAGTTCCAAACCTTCTCTTTTTCTGAGCTTTGCCAACACACTATTCTTTATCATTAAACTTTTGGCTGTTAAGGTCGTTTACAGTTTTTGCTGCTTCATCAGCATTCAAAGTTATCATAACCGAATCGTTGGTTATCAATCCGAGGTGTTTTTAAAAGTTTGAAGGGTTTGCATAAGATTGTAATTGTCAAGATACATATGATGTTCTAGAATTTTGAACGATACAATTTTTTTTTTCCAGGGTTTATGAATAGAAGTGATGTTCTAGCACAGTTTTGAAGTCAAAGTATAGCTTTGAAAGATGTAAGAATCTAAGAGTGATGTTTTCTATTAAATCTTGGCTTGGATTTTGATTTTTCAAAATCAGAATATGTAATCAAATTTGGATGTGAATGGTTGTTTTGATTTCTCGGAAAGAATGTATATCGTTGTGAAAGTAGTGAGTATAATTGATGATTTGTTGAATCAGAATCGAATAATGTAACATATTACTTGTGAATTTATATATCTTTCGGGTATTACCTACCCGTTAAAAGTTTCACAAGTAATATTTTGTACCAGAGAATTTTATTACAGTCTTTATGAAAATATATGTATGTATATTTTCTTCAGATGTAATACAAATTTAATGAATTAATATCATATTAAGCTCATTTGATTTTTGGCTAGATTAGAAATAATTAATCTCTAAAATATTAAAGATTTCATAATCTTCACAGAGTATTTCACTAATGTAATCAATACTTCATTATTCATTCTTAATCCTCGGTGAAGGAAGTTAATGCTCGTGGAATTCTTATGAACTTCATAAGATATAAATGATGTTTTCTAGAAAGTTTCGAGTACATCGAAGATAAAAGTGTAAAATCAAACATGTAATTGATTAATACACTAAGTTCATTATGAAATGGAATTCATTGAGTTGAAACAGATATTTGTAGTTAACGATGGTTAAGTTGTTAATGAAGGATGTACATCATAGCATATTAGTAATATAAATTAACTGAGTAGTATCTACCCCTTAAAATTCACACGTAATAGCTTAGTACGAAAAGATTCATGGTGGTTTTAAAATTTATATATATAAGATATACATATAAATTCTTTAGATGAATTGAGTTATTACTTCATAACTCATTGATACAATATACTCGTTGTTGACTCGTAATGATGTCCACGGTGCTTTCTTGAACTGATGGAGCTTGTGATGTTAGAGGTGCTGCTGATTCTGACGATGTTGACAGAACTGAATGTGCTGCGAGGCTAAGGGTACTGTTGATGCTGTTGGTAAAACAAGTCTAGCTTGTATCTTACACCATTCAGATAAGGGTTTCTACTCTATCTGATTTAGGGTTAAGGCTAGAATAGATAATCTCTAAACTTTAGATATTACATAATCGCCGTAGAATGTTTCTCCGATGAAGTTATGAATCCATACTTCATCATTTGTCGTTGCTAGTACTTCTTGGTACCTATGGTGCGTATGATGTTGATATCCGAGGTACAGATTGTGATGTTGAGGCATGTGATGCGGATGTGGTTGTTGGTGGTGGTAATGATCCTGTTGGTGTGGATGATGGTGGTACCGGTTATGCTGCGGGTGCTGCTGCTGGTGTTCGTAACCCTTGCACCATATTCTCCAAAGCCACTACCCGAGCACGAAGCTCGTTGACTTCTTCTATTATACCGGGATGATCGGTGGTTCGAACGATCGGATAAATAAGATTTATAATATGGGATAGTATATAATCATGATGAGATACTCTGGAAATGAGAGAGAAAATAGTATTACGAATAGGTTCGCCGGTAAGTGCTTCAGGTTCTTCGCCAAGAGGTGAATGTGGTGGATGGAAGGGATCACCTTCTTCTTGTCTCCAATGATTAAGTAGGCTACAAACCCATCCCCAATTCATCCAGAATAGGTGATGGCTGATTGGTTGATCCATTCCGGTTACACTTTCTTCAGAGTTCAGGTGAATATCCATATCGGAATAGCTGTCGGAATTTAAGGAATTTGAACTAGATACGAGATCCATCTTGTATAATTAGAGAGATGATTTTTTATATGAAATAGATTATAGAATTTAGATTGGTACTCTTTAATACATAATTTACATATGTATATATAATACCAAAATCCCGTAAATTACGGAGAAATTTTCGGAAGATGGCAGTCAAAGTTTACTGTAATAGATATGCCAAGATATGAATTTTGTCTATACACTATCTATGCAATCAATGCAATAAGACGCGTTTAGACTTAAGATGATAGACATGTAATTTCTGACAAGAAATGATAAGCAAAACTTTTGACATGCAGACACAGTCGAAGTCCAGACTTACTAATGCATCTTAACAACTATCAGTTAGACACACTCATGCAAGACCTGGTTCGCTAGGACCAACACTCTGATACCAACTGTGACGATCGCTCCAAATCCATATGGACGAACACGTCATTCATCGATTTCATTGCGAGGTATTTGACCTCTATATGATACGTTTTGTAAACATTGCATTCTTTTTGAAAAGGTACACCATAAATGAATATTTAAATCAAAGATTTTCGACATCTGATAATTTCTACATATAGACAATCATCGTAAATAATAGTTTACAATAGTAATTCCGTTGACAATGCAGTCAAAATAAGATACATGGTGATCATTTGGTGAATGCAACATTTCCTTGATAAATATGCCATGTAAGACTCCATGCACATAGCTTGTCTAACATATAAGCAAACAGCGGAAGACTTCTAGGGAACCTGAGAATAAACATGCTAACAAGCGTCAACACAAAGGTTGGTGAGTTTATAGTTTTAGTGTTTCGCATAATCTGTATATAAAGGTGTATCACAAGATTTCAGTTGTTTCATCCGAAACGTTTATCAAAATATTCTACAAGATTGAGCACCCTGGTAACTAAACTTTAACGTCTATATAATAAGTACCCCTGTTTTAACATACATGCAACTAACATGTACAATACACGCAAACCAACGTGTACTAAACTCAAATAGCATACGTCTGTTTAATAGTTCAGGCTAGGGTTTCTATACCTAGAACAGACGGGGATGTCAAGCCCTATGGATCTATATACTACTACTCGCGCCCACCAGTTCTTATAACTGGCAGTTACTAGTTACCAAAGCTAAGGGATTTTCGGTTCAAACTCAGTGTAGAATTTAGTATGTACTTGTATCCATTGCGTTTAAAATAAAGTGCATGTATTCTCAGCCCAAAAATATATATTGCAAAAGCAATTAAAAAGGGAGCAAATGAAACTCACCTTACACATAAGGTCATTCATCAAAAAGTGACTGTAACTCAGAATGCAAGATTAACCGTAGATTTCAACCTAGAGAACATATGTTGGTCAATACATGTCAAATAAACTAGGTTGGGTTATAGTGTATCACAATCCTAATGATCGAGGTCGACATACAAAAGTTATCAAAAGTCATTTCAAAAAGTCAATTTTGACAATTGTACAACAAAACGAGACGTGCCTTATATAAGGATTCATTTACTTGGCTAGTAGTATTTTATCAATCTCATAAACAGGTTGTTTAAATATTAATTACAGATTCAAAAGCAATTCCAATTAACGTCAATTATAATTCAGTTGACCATATCTTTTGATTCGTTCATCGAAATTACGCGATTTCTAAATGAAAAGTTATTGATTTTTCGCCAGCTTTCCGAAAACATGTATATCATATACCTTTTACCAGTAATATATGTATTTAATTCGTGATTCATTATAAATTGTTTAATGACGAAATTTAGCATACAGGCATGTATAAATATATACTCGAGCATTAGACATGTATACACTATTAATATATAAAAGATAAGATATGAATGCTAACGTATCAATATTGAGATTCAATATTGCAGGAAAGTACATAAACGCAACAGAGATGATAAATACTAGGTTTGACTTGTGAACAATACCCATGAACATTACCCATAACCTCCATAGCTATAACCCATAATTTCCTTAGTTCTATCCCGTTTGAAGCTTGTTTTGAAAGTGACACGCTCATGACCTCGTCGTAGTATTTTATGTATAATATTACTAAAAATATTAAGATTAATAATAATAATAATCTTAATAATAATAATAATAATATAATAATAATAATAATAATAATAATAATAATAATAATAATAATAATAATAATAATTATTATTATTATTATTATTATTATTATTATTATTATTATTATTATTATTATTATTATTATTATTATTATTATTATAAATAAATAAATAAATACTTACAGAGTAATATATGTGTAAAAGAACTCGAGCAGAAACTGGACTTTTATAGGCAACTTTTGGAATCTGATGCCCATGCGATCGCATGGGTTTTTAGTGTATTTTCCATGCGATCGCATGGCCGCCTGATCCAGCTCAAAATGTTTTTGTTTTCTTGTTTGTTGACATAATTAAATATAATATATATAATATATATAATTTAAAAAAGTAATTATATATTATATTAAATTCATGTGCATAGTTGACTTGTAATTTTCGTTCCGATGACTCGTACATTGTCACTCGACTTATGTCCTGGTTTCGGTTTCTCGAACACATTTTCGTACGCTTAGAAAACTCGCAATTTACGTTTTGTGACTCGTACCTTTGTCAAAATATAGTCTTAAATTATCAATAAACTATATCATTCAAAGTGTATCTTAAACTTTCGAGTGTTTTGGTCATTTACTTCTATAAATCATTGTCTCGCTATTTGTTAATATATATATATAATAACAAATCGTTTTATGACCAAGTTAATGAATATTTTCAACATTCATAAACACGTTTTAAATATACGTCGCAAGTTATTCATATAATTAATATTCCAAATTATTATATATATTCAAATAAATATTTAAACCAATAAGTTTAAATATACACATACATATATAACGAGAGGGTAAGCTAACGCTTAGTGAATGCAATAATTATACACATACATATATAATATACCTACTTGAAAATCACTTACTCAAACACCGCATACATGCTAGCAACACAATTAGTTTATAATCTCGAATACAAGCTAGAAATCTCAAATACCACAAGCTAGCATAGCAACGCATATAATATAATTCGAATAATATATTATGCTTACACTTACAACGCAAATAACCATGGTTAACCAATCGTACAAGGGAATGGCGCTCGCGAAAACGCCATCGGTGTTCATAACATCCGTTAGGGTACTTAACACCTCGTATCACTAACCCCTAGGGTGGCACCTTAACACCTCGGTACTTCACCCCGAGTGGCATCTTAACACCTCGATGCTTCACTCATTAAGTTACGGAGTGGTGTCTTAACACCTCGACACTACACCCCTAGGTGGCATCTTAACACCTCGATGCTTCACCCCGAGTGGCATCTTAACACCTCGATGCTTTACTCATCACGTGAAACGTGGTGTCTTAGCACCTCGACACTTCACATCTCACGCTACAACAAATAGATACATTATATACCTACACATATAATTATTCCACTCACCTCAAAATCTCTTGTGAAAAGATACCCGAGCTTGCAAAACCTCAATGTAACGTACCTATCACATTATACATATTATCAATCACAAACTCAAGTTGGTCAACCAATTCTTTCACCATTCTAAAGCCATTTTGACCCAAAGTGCAATTTCAACCCATTTGCACCCTTAACCCTAATTTTGGGTCAACTCATACCAAAACCCTAACATTAGCCAAGATAGGTTTAAAACACATTTCAAAACAAGATTTATGCATTAATCACAAACATTAACTAACTTAGGTCCACTTTGACCCATTTGACCAATTTAAGGTCTACACACCCATTTCGGGTCATCCACTAACCCACTTAACACCCCTTTTCATATATATAAGTGTGCTAGTAATTCGACTAACCAATTTAAGCTCATAAACATAAATTAATACTTTGAAAACCCTAGTTAGTCAACTTTGAATCTACATGACCCAATTTAACCTAAAACCCCTAATTCACTAACAAATGGGTTTTATGTGCAACACTACCCAAACCCTAACCCTTAATACAATTAAAGTAAGAAATTAGGTTTTATAACTTACCAACACAATCACCACATAGCTAGCAACTAGATGAATGACTTTAGAACTCGCACTAAGACCCGATTCAACCTCCTTCTTCCTTTAATGGAGCTCTCTCACTCTAGAACTTCCTCTCTCTCTAGGATTTAATAGAAAGTGATAAGGTAGATGGAAATGGAGTAAATGAGACTCCAACAACTGATCCCAAGCCTTAAAGTCGGGTCCCATGTGAATTTACCAAAAAGCCCTTAAAATATCTAATTTAAAAGCAAGTGGTGGGCTGTCAGCCCGTAATGGCGCTGCGCGCCATAATTCTGCGCGGCGCGCAGATAGCCTGGGCAGAATCTTTTTCTCTTTTTAAAATATACAAAGAAACCCCACAATTCATTCAACCTAAATACACATATGTACAATGAAATATTTTGGTCTTACACATTTGCTGAAAGCTACACTTAAAAAAGAATTAATTAGTGACGATCGGGTGAGTCTAAACTTTAAACCCATTGATATATTATACACCACCCTAGATGTAAATAACTGGCTCACTATTTTAATTCGTGGAACTTACTCTACCGACTTCACATGTCGTCAGCTGAGTGTGGGGAAGTCTAACCCCACTTAACGTTAAATTCGGGATTCGGGTTAGTGCATAACTCGTTAATAAAAATACTTGATAAATTAGGGTAAAAGACGTATTTTCAAAGATTAGCAAACAGTTCAGAAAAGCAACCATTTTTGAAGACAAACATGTGTGATAAAACAACAAAAGGAATGAACGATGAGGCGCGCCATCTATCATTCGACGAGCTTTGTAATTACAAACTGGGTATTTTTAATCACTTTTCTACACTAATCACCCTCATGAATTTATAATTATAGTCTGATTTCATGCAAATGAGGGCATTGCATGATCTCAAGTGTGGGGAAGGGTTATAAATTCTCTCGGGTTTATACTTGGTTTATTTTCGAAATTTTATGAAAAATTTGAAAAATTTTCAACTAAATGAATTCAAAATCATGTTTATATATATTTATGAACGATAAAAATAGGTGTTAATACCGAAATTGTCGTTACCTTGAAAAGGACATAAATTGAGAAACAGCCAAAAATGCTTGAATTTATTTATTAGAAATAAATAGACGCATGCAAAAAGCCAAGTGTGGGGAGAATGTACCAAGTTATTCAATTAAAAACTATCTATCAAATGTTTCTGTAAAGTTATTGCAGGTGCTTTTGTTTTGGACTAAATTAACTGTTTTACTCGATTTATTGTAATACATTTTAAAGAAAAGATAGATCTACACGATGAATCAATTCCATCATTATAAGGAAGTAAAGTCTTCTGAAAAAGAAATGCGCTTCTTGATTTAGGTCTAGAAGTTGTCATCCAGACCAGCAGTAGAGTCTACGAAAAACCATGAAAAGTTTTCTCGAAAATCAGCTGGAAATCCACGGACCTCAGCATCAAACAGGGTCGCCATGTGGTCAGACTTATCCTAACCATGAGAGGATTTGTCGCGTAAAATGGGGAGGGCGCCGTGCAAATTAGCTTGATAAGACTAATGAATCAGACCCCCAGAAAGGATAATCTCCTTAAAGATTAAAAATCAGCATTTAAACCTGATATTACTCAATCCTTGAGATTGACTTTAAAGATTGAGAATTACAAACTCATGGAATTCGATGATATCTAAACTCGAGCTTGAACGAGAAAATATTTTGATCAAATTAAAACCGATTTATTTTCTGAAAACCTATTTTCAATGCGTTCATTACCATTGAACGTAAAATCCTAAGAATTCATCAGAATTCATTAGGTCACCTGAACCAAATAGGGTGTCAACCGTAAAAACGGTGGTTGCATAGCATGGTCTAAGACAGGACCTTGTGCTAGACCGAAAAATTATAGGGTGATCTTTATTATTTCTCCTACAAAGGATAGTAATTGCATCCGACACATTGTGGACCACGAACATCTGCATGTCATTAGACATTTCCTTAACAGTTGCTTGTTCATCGCTTTCCTTTACAATCGGATGGTAGTTTACCGAAAGGTAATATACGGAGCAAGTATACTGGACGTGTTGCTTTCCTAATACAAGGTTAGCAAGTGGGTGACACAAAACCTTAAGTTTTGAGCTAAAATTTTAAAATCTGAAACCCACAAAACCCACAAAAACATTTTGCAAACACCGGTGAAGGGTTATTCTGGAAAACTTGTCTAGGGTAAAATCTAGCTTGAATTTTCAAAAGATCAAATGTTTTCATAAAGATCCAATTTCCTTAAAGGATCTAAATTTTCATAGTCATGTGGGACTGTAAACCACCGTATCAAAATCACTGATGTACAAAGTGTGAGAATAAAAAAGTGATTCGAGTGAAGTGTGATTTAATTTCAAGTTCTGTATTGCTTGAGGACAAACAATGTTCAAGTGTGAGGATATTTGATAGTGCTTAAAATGATCATATATTTAGACGCAATATCCTTCCAATATGTAAAGTTTTTAGTTGAAATTGTTCTATTTTCAAGTAATATTCGTTTAAATAAATAAGTGCGAAGATAAAAGACAGAATCGACGATTTGAAGACGCAAATGACCAAAAAGTTCAAATGTACAAGATACAATCCAAGTTGTTCAATTTATTGATGAATAACGTCTAAAAATGACAAGAGTACAAGTTCCGAAACGTAAAGTACAAGATATTAAATCATACGAAAAGGCGTTCGAAAATCCGAAACCAAGACATTAACTAACTATCAACGTACGACTCACGGAGCTAAAATTACAAGTCAACTATGCACAAGAATATAATATAATATATATATATAATTCATAATAATAATAATAATATTAAATAAAAATTTCAGTCGATTTAATTCAATTCAGTGAATTGAATGTATGCCAGCAAATAATTCAATATTCCACCCAACTTTCAAGCAAATACTTTTCAAAGGACGCACAGTGATTTTTATGCATACAAATAAGACTACGGAGCAATTCAAACAACACACCTACACCATAATTCAATCTCTCACTCTCTGATATATAGATAGTATATATATATATATATATATATATATATATATATATATATATTTATAATATATATATATATATATATATATATATATATATATATAATATAGTTTAGTTTTATATTAGTTAGTTTGGGTAATGTAACGATTATTTTACGGGTTTGGAAGTCGAAATTCTGTCCGTGTAAAGCTACGCGATAAATAATCATTGTAAATTATGTTCTCCCTTTTTAAATTAATGTCTCGTATTTAAGTTATTATTATGCTTATTTGAGCCGAAGTAATCGTGATGTTGGACTAAATATTAAGACGGGGTTATTGGGCTTTGGACCATAATTGGGGTTTGGACAAAAGACCGACACTTGTAGAAATTGGACTATGGGCTATTAATGGGCTTTATATTAACTAAATGATATCTCGTTAATTTAATATAGAGATTTATAATTTGACGTATTTATATATAACCACATACGCTCGATCGGGTACGGTGAGCGGGATATTTATAAATACTAATAATTGTTCATTTGACCGGAGGCGGGGATGAATTAATAGTCAATGGACTCATTAAAACAGGGGTGGATTACATTCAAGGGCAACTGGTGTAATTGTTAACAAAGTATTAAAACCTTGGATTACACGCAGTCGATAACCTGGTGTAATTATTAAACAAAGTATTAAAACCTTGTTACAGTTCGAATCCCTAATTAGTTGAAATATTTGACTTCGGGAATAAGGTTAATTTGTCGAGCATTTTATAATTATGACCGATGAACTCTTATGGGAAAAAACCAGATAGGTATCAAATAAATCCAGGATAAAGGATAATTAACCCAGAGTAATAAATTAAAATCAAAACGTCAAACATCATGATTACGAAGTTTAAATAAGCATAATTATTTTATTTCATATTTTATCCAAATTTATATATCGTCATTTAAATTTCGTTATTTATTTTACGCTTTAAATTAAGTTATATATAAAATTTTGCATTAGATTTTAATTGTGATTTAAGTTTTAAAATCGACAAACCAGTCATTAAACGGTAAAACTCCCATTTTATAATATTAATAATTGTAATATATATATATATATATATATATATATATATATATATATATATATATATATATATATATATATATTACAATTATTAATATATATATATATATATATATATATATATATATATATATATATATATATAATAATTGTACAAATATAGTGTTTAAAATATAGTGTAAAATAAGTCGTCTCCCTGTGGAACGAACCGGACTTACTAAAAACTATACGACTCTACAATTAGGTACACTGCCTATAGTGTTGTAGCAAGGTTTAGGTATATCCCATCTGTAATAAATAATAAAACTTGTGTAATTTGTATCGTATTTCGTAGTAAAAATATAGTATATTTCTGAAAGGACCCGTTCATATCGATTATAAACGATTCACAATAGTTGATTACATCGCGAGGTACTTGACCTCTAAATGATACATTTTACAAACATTGCATTCGTTTTTAAAAGACAAACTTTCATCGCATCGAAAGTTGACGGCATGCATACCATTCCATAATATATCCAACTATAAATGACTTAATAATAATCTTGTTGAACTCAACGACTCGAATGCAACGTCTTTTGAAATATGTCATGAATAACTCCAAGTAATATCTCTAAGATGAGCAAATGCACAGCGAAAGATTTCTTTCATACCTGAGAATAAACATGCTTTAAAGTGTTAACCAAAAGGTTGGTGAGTTCATAAGTTTATCGTAAACAATAAAATTCATCATTTTGATAGACCACAAGATTCAAATACATTACACCTATCTCGTGTACAAAACCATTTTTCATAATGCTTAGCAGAGTAGGTTCGTATCATTTTCTCCCCCGTAGGTTGCCTCGCGATTTTTAAATAATCGTGCACATATCTCGTGCATAAAACTAATACACATAATCTGTGTATAAAAATCATTCTCTCGATACATAACATTCATTTCAATTTTATTGCTCAACATGGTAACCGACCATAACATATAATGCGCATCAATAATAATATCCCCAAAACAGAACATCTCGTCTGTATAATAATCACATTAACTTCGAAGTACTAAACACCACGCCCACTAGCTCTTCCGTCTAGTGAACATTCTGGGTGGGGGTGTTAAACCCGGTAGCTACCTTTAGAATTCGTGTGAATTAGGGCTATACCCGTTTCTAATTCTTAGGTTACCAAGCAATAATAATCAGGGGAAAATATTCACAACAATTAGTGGCAATTATCACGTCCAACTAATTCAATAATAATCCACAGAACTTCTGTCTGCATAATAATTCATTCGAGAAATGTTTTGCTTGTGTCTATCTCGTCAAACATTTATAAAAGCATCTCATTCCAAAAATATAGATTTCAAAGGCATTTAATAAAGCAGTTGTAAAAACGGTGCATGTATTCTCAGTCCCAAAAATGTAAAGAGTAAAAGGGAGCAAATGAACTCACAATCTAATATTTTGTAGTAAAAATATACATACGACGAAACTGAACAATGCATGGTTGGCCTCGGATTCACGAACCTATATCATTTATATGTATATTAACACATATAATGGTAATCGAACAAATTTAGGTATTATTATTAATTGTTATTTTAGTAACTTTTACGTTTCATTAATAACTAAATTAACTATATTTATTTTTATATACATTAAATAGATAATTAATATTTATTACAAACATATTAATATAGTTATGTTTTATGTAAATAATATATTTTTATATAGAAAATCTTTATTTGATATATTAATAATACTAATAATAATAATGATAAAAATGATAATATTAGTGTTAGAAATAATAAAAATGATAATAAAAATAATAATGATAAAAATAATGATAATTCTAATAATAATAATAATAATAATAATAATAATAATAATAATAATAATAATAATAATAATAATAATAATAATAATAATAATAATAATAATAATAATAATAATAATAATAATAATAGTTCTATTAATAAAAATGATAATTTTTATAAAAAAATTAGTTTCAATAATAATACTACTTACATTAAAATGATGATGATGATGATGATGATGATAATAATAATAATAATAATAATAATAATAATAATAATAATAATAATAATAATAATAATAATAATAATAATAATAATAATAATAATAATAATAATGAGTAATAAGTAAACTACCTCAAAAAAGTAGTCCTAAAAAATGCCCAAGTCCGGGTTTGAACCCAAGACCTCTTGCTAACCCGCTACATCCCTAAACCATCCGTCTATTGTTACTTTTCTGATTTAGATCACTTTCGAATTATATATATACCGTATATATCTGTTTTTCTTCTTCTCCTTCTCAAAAAAAAATTTTATCGATCCAATCCTCATTTCTTATTCTTATACGTATGTCATATATGCAACCCCATCATGTCTTGGTCCCGTTTTTGGTAAGCCCAACAGGAAAAGGTTAGTCTTCGGCCCAAGAACAGTTTTTCAAGCCAAAACTTCTGAAGCCCATTTAGTAGTATGAAAAGGTTCTAAGGAATGGGTCCATGTCCAACTTGGTTTATTAGGTGTCGATCAAAAGAAAGTAAAGTGGCAACTTCACTTTTTAAGTTGTAACATTAAATAATCAACCAAGTGGTAGTATAAATAATTAGAAAAGGATGTGACCGTTTGATCTTTTATCATCATTTCCCGATCATCGTCAATCATCTCTTTGTTTTGACAGAATAGAGTAGTAGTAAAATAGAATATACGGTGGTGTTTGGCTTTGGTTTATATAACGACCCTCATTTTTCCATTCTATATTTTTCCATATTAAATGCCCAACAATATAATTAAACTTAACAATTAAACTTTAATTAACGATTGTTAAGCATTAAGATTTATAAAATATAATAATTAACTTTGTATAATAAACGACAAGTTAATAAAAGATAAAAATAATGAGCTTATTAATTTTTGTGAACAAAATAAATAACCTTAAACCTTGTATACTTAAATAATTAAATTTGGATAATTAAGGAACTACTTAAACTAATCTAAAGTACAAGGACTAAAGTGAAAAAGTTCCAAACTCATTCCTTGAAAACCCTAGCCAATTTTTATTTAAAAAGGGGTAAAATAACCATGTTGTCCCTCAAAATTTCGGTCACTTTTAGCCTCCTCCACCTCCTCATTAAACCCTAACTTGTTCCCTAAGTTCCTTTAACCTAAACTCTAATTGTAGAATTTTCTAACCTCAACTATAAATAGAGGCCTAAGCTAATGCATTCTATGTACCAAAACATTCTACAAATCTCTCTCTCAAATATCTTTCTCTCCTATTTTCGGCCAAGAAACCGAAACCCACCACCAAGATCTTCAAGTGATCTTCAAGCAATCTTCAAAGGATCTTCGTTGCGTTCTTCGTGTTCATCAAGATCTTCAAGTGTGTTCTTCGATATTCAAGTGTTTGATCTTCATCTTCAAGTTTTTCTTCATCTTTCTTGTTAATCCTCATCATCATTCATCAAGGTAAAACCCTAGATCCAAACTTTTAAATTTTATCTTTTCGATTCATGTTTATGTTCATAATCATGTTCATGTTCTTAATCTTATTCATAATCATATTCATATTGTAAAAGAAAAAAAAATATAATATGCATATACATATACATACATACGGCGTAAAAAAAAAGTTTTGTTTAGATCTTAAAAACCTAAAACCTAATAAAGATTGTGTTAAGGTGATTATAATTGGAAAGTATATACACATTACATATATATGTTTGCTATAAAAAAATTATATAAATATACATATACATACATATATACAGCTATATGTATATATAAAAAAAAGATTTTTTGCTAAATCTTAAAAACCCTAAGGATTTGATAAAGATTTGTTAATGTTTAAAAAGGAAACAAAATATGTATATATATATATATATATATATATATATATATATATATATATATATATATATATATATATATATATATATATATATATATGCGGCATATATACATATATATAAAAAAAATATTTTCTATATATAAATATATATATACGGTATAAAAAACTATATATATATACATATACACGATTACATACATATACATATATATATATATATATATATATATATATATATATATATATATATATATATATATATATTAAATACATAAAACCCTAATATTACTTAAACCCTAATTTATTAAACCCTAATTCATCAAACCCTAATTTATTACTTAACCCTAAACATTTATTATTAAACCCTAATAATCATTACCTAATCATTACTTCACTAAACCCTAAGCCTAATAATACTATTATACATTTATTACTTAAACCCTAATCATTAATTAATTAATAAACCCTAACTATTAATATTACTTAACTAATAAACCCTAATACTACTTATACTATATTACTAATATTACTTAACACCTATACACTTATACTACTACTAACACTTATAATATACTACTTATAGTATAACACACGATTACAATAGTTATTCACAATAACGTGAGGATTACTCGAACGTCAACACTACTTAAGGCCTAAGGTGATCCTTGGTACCACTATGGGATGCTTGTGGATTACAAATGCTAAACTTAGATTTTGGTCAAGAAATCCTGGGCCAACCGGTATCAACTGGTCATTCTGGTGACTCGGCGGTGGAATAGATGTTTGGGTATGATGCACAATGTCAAACTCGACTATAGTAATTATACACTTAGTTATCTTCACACTTAATAGATGGTACACTTATTAAGGACAACTCACTAGTGTTCGACACTAACTTACTAAAAGTGAAAACTGTGGAAACTTACTAAAAGTGGAAACTTACTAAGAATGGAAACTTAATAAAACGAACTATACTTAAAACACTTGCATACTTAAACTTATATTTGGGCAAAACATTTAACTACTCTTAAATGTCAATAGGTTGACTTTCTGCTCATTCATCCAAACTTTCTATTCCGAGGAATAACCATCTCTCTCCTACTTACTAAGGTGAATTTCATAGCCCCACTTTATATTGTGCACAATTTATTTAACTTCTTGGGGTGAGACACATGCTGCTTTTACTATTTACAATTTAGACACAAGTATCAACTGTTAAACTATGCTATACTCGGCTATGTCTGACTAAGTCCCTACAGTGATATTTTTAATTGCTCGTTGAATGCATGCTTAATTATTGGGGGTAGGCCTATCGGGAGTAACGTCCCCGATACATTTGACCAAGTCATTGTATTACTTAATAATGAAATTAAACCTACAAGGACAGACACAACTTGTCATTGGGGCAAACTTTGAATGTTTAGTCTAAATATTAGTAACTGGCATAACTTTTTGATCCCTGCGAGATCAACTTTATAAACTAAATCTTGTGATCTAAAAACAACGATAACTACCTTTGTTAAACCTATGATTTCACTCAACCTTTTTGGTTGACACTTTAGCATGTTTGTCTCACGTGCTGATTGATCAAGCTTACTTATCTTTTACTTATGTGATGCTACTTGGACATAGGATCTCAAGAACTATCGCATTTATTATTCTTACATTTGAAACATTTACTTTATTATAATTTCATTTCTTGAAACGACATTTCACTTTCCGCTGTGTACTCAATAAAGTTTGGTCTTATCATTTAGTATTGTTCTCGTATTATAATATGTTGGTTTATTTGATATTAGTGACGTTTCTTCCAGACCCTATCTGGAGGTCGTCACAGAGTGGTATCAGAGCATAACCAAGCTGTTATAGAGAACCAGGATTGCATCTTTATGTGTGCCTTACTTGTTAGCTAGGGTTCCTTAGCAATCTAGGAAACTATAACCTTTCCTGCCTTAGACTTTAAGCACTTAGGATTGCCTTGTAATCTTAAAACATATGCTTCACAATCTTATCTTAAAACTGATCAAAATCTCTTTCCTAATGTTAGGATGCCTAACTCTCATCAAGCGAACAAAATGAATCTTTTCAAGCCAACCAAAAAAGGAGCTGAAAGGTCTTCCACTGAAAGACCAGTCCAAAGTCCACCTTATGTCATTGGTAGTCCTCCCTCACCAAATTATAGCCCAGATACTCTACCTACTTCTCCTGATTTTCACCCGACTCAAGGATTTGAAAGCACTGGTGACTCTGGCTATTATCACCCACTGGTATATAAACCAATGAGTACTCCCGAATGGGATGCTCTTCAAGATCTCCCTAACTACGACAATGACTTCTCAAATTATGAGCCGGAAGAAGAGCCTATTGAAGAATCATTTGAAAACTCAACTCTAAAGAGAAAGCAACCTGAACCCGCTACTACTGGTGAAACCAGTCCATCATTTTGTAATAACATGGAGCACGTAATGGTGAAGCGTGATATCATCAACCTTCAGAGTAGTTGTGAGAAGAATAGAGAGTATAGCAGACGCCATGTGTGATGACCCGAAAATTTTTGACTTATTTAAACCAATTCTCTATACGATTTATTATTTTAACACGCTAAACAAAGTCTGTTAGATTGAGTCTCAAAATTTTAGAACTGTTTCATATATACAATTACCTTTGATTACTCTCGACGATTCATGAACAATTATATGTATGTATATATATATATGTACAAGTAAAAACGACTTTCCTACAGTAAAACCCTATTTGCTACAGTAAAACACTATTTGCTACAGTAAAACACTATTTGCTACAGTGAAACCGTATTTTGCTACAGTGCTACAGTGAAAACGACTTTGCTACAGTGATTTGCTACAGTAAACACTATTTGCTACAGTAAACACTATTTGCTACAGTAAAACACTATTTGCTACAGTAGCACTATTTGATGTCGACGAACTAGCAAACAAAAACAGAAAAGGCGGCCATGCGATCGCATGGCAAAAACACTGAAAACTCATGCGATCGCATGAGCTACAGTAAACGGAAAAGTAATATAAATACGCCTGTTTTGCTCGACGAATTATCTCATAATTTTTCTTCAGTAATAAAAATTTATATTTAAATTATAATTATAATTTTAAATTTAAGTTTAATAATAATAAGGTATATTCGAGGGTATTTTAATTCGGGTTTTAAACCACTTTAAGCTAAGGAAATATTGGGTATTGTTCGGGGTATTGTTCTTGAATCCAAGGCCAACCATACAGTCGTCTACCATCATTACGTCTACGCAATTTGCCTACAATATTGAGTCTCAATATTGAACTGTGAGTTTATAGTCTCCCTTTTTAAATACTTTAAATATTTTGGGCTGAGAATACATGCAATTTATTTTAAACGTGATAAGACACAAGTACATACTAAATTCTACACTGAGTTAAACCGGAAATCCCTTAGCTTTGGTAACTAGTAGCTGCCAGTACATAGGATATGGACTGGTGGGCGCGAATAATTGTATATGGATCCATAGGGCTTGACATCCCCGTCCGAGCTAGAGCGCTAGCCTTTTAACGGACGTATGTTATTTGAGTTTAAGACACGTTGGTTTGCGTGTATTAAAACGAATGGGGTAATTATCACTATAGCGTTAAGTTTAGTTACCAGGGTGCTCTGTTACGTAGAATCTATTAACTTTTGATGAAATCTTGTGGTCTATCTTTATATATGTTTATGACTCGAGCAATTAAACCTATAACTCACCAACATTCGTGTTGACTTTTTAGCATGTTTTATTCTCAGGTCCTTAGAATGCTTCCGCTGTGATGTGCTTGTTGCCTGCATGGAGTCTCTCATGCTTTGTACAAAGTTTATTGCATTCAAAATAAAACTGCGTTGTGTAATAAATAATTGAACTGTGATGTCAACCTGTAAATTAAAGACTTATGTATTTCGGGGTTTTGCTTATACCTAAGCACTTGCCCACATGTTTATAACTTTCTATGTTTAGAAAGTCACTTATTTTAATGAATGCAATATTTTATCAAAACGTATCATATAGAGGTCAAAACCTCACTGTGGAATCAATGATTAACGTGCCGCGTCAATAGCGATTTTGACGGGTCGTTACACCATGTTGCTCGGATAGAAGTGCGTCTAAACAACCTAGAAAAAGAAAACAAAATCTTGAAGGAAGTCATCAAAGTGTCCTTCGACTCTCAAACCAAAAGGCTAAAGAAACTTGTGAAGAATAACATGGACAAAGTGATGGAGAAAATGATGGCTGAGAAAGAGAAGAAATGAAGCGCATCTTGTTCTTTGTTTTCCTATTTATTTATTTTCCATTTTCCTATCTATGTAAAGGCTATGCCTTAAATTATTCCCATTTCCAAATCGTGTAATAAAAAGGCTTGCTTAAAGCCTCGTTCTTAATAATATAAAGTGTTTCGTTTATATCATATTCATCTTCATCCCGCTTAAAATTTTTCAAACTTATGACCTATCAGATTTATCAAACTTCTATACACCCTTATGTAGTGAAGAATCATGGTTCGTCCAACCGCACCAACTCTTACCACGACGTTACATAACTTTCTCGTTTGACCACGTCCATTTCATGACTTCCATAACTTTCAAAGATATGAAAGTTGACCAAGTCTATAAAGACTGCAACTTAAAACTAGTCAACCATAACTCGACAAGTTTGTAACTATTTTCATGGATGACATTTCGATCTTCTCCAAGAGTAAGAAAGAACATGAGCAACGTTTGCAAATTCATTCTTGAACTCTTAAGAAAAAGAACAACTCTACGCAAACTTTTCCAAGTGCAAGTTTTGGCTTAAAACCGACATGTTGTCGATCCAGCTAAGATTACTGCTATCCTTAACACACTATATTAGAATTCATCATTGATCACATATCCTGACCTTATGGAGTGACCTTGGAATGGAAATATGAATTAGTGAAATATAATGACGGTGGCCAACGTGATTATATTACAGTAATTCATAGGAATATTCCAATATCATGACGTATGGAATAGAAAGTGAATCAAAGAAAACTCTCAAGCTATCTGTTCAAAAACCCAAATGCAAGGGCATGAAAGGAGAAAAATGATCATCTTGATATTAGTAGATATGAAGAACTCATTCTAATCAAACTATATATCTATCTCATACTCATTTAACAAACTTTCATGTACCATGAAAGTTGTAAACGATCGAATCTTGAAATTTTACATTCATTTATCCTCAGTGGATATCTCCTGATCATTGATACTTAATCAACACTTGTTATATCCAAATCCTCTCTATTATTACACTTTTGGTGTAAAATTACATTTGACTTTCATAAACCCATGTCATTTGAACCCTCAAACGTCGATATTACAAACACCATGTCCAATCTTTCAGAAAAATTTCAAATTTTTAGATTAACTATATTTATTTATTTTGGTCATTATGGTATAAAATTCGATCATTAATTTATTAAATAAAAATTACATCAACTGTCCCTCTCATTTATGGGTAAAATATAAAAAGTGTTAAAACTTAACAAATAGTTCCTAAATACATTTTTATTAAGCCTAAAATTTATAGAACTCATTTTCGTATCACCGTTTATTTTAAAATTACATAAGTTTGAATTTAACTTGCTTAATATCAATCGAAATATCAAACGAGTATTACAATCATTTAATATTTATTTTTAATATACTTTATATATAGAGATATATTTTAAATAATAATTATTATAATATCCTATTTTTATTTTATTAATTTTTAATAACAACAACATATAATATTTCAAATTATATTTCGAACTATTATTTATATATACATACACACATATCTATTTACAATTAATTGTTCGTGAATCGTCGAGAGCAGTCGAAGGTCAAATGATTTCATAAACTAGTTCAAAATTTTTGAAATTCAATTTAATAGACTTTGCTTATCATGTCGAAACTATATAAAGATTAAGTTTAAATTTGGTCAAAAATTTCCGGGTCGTCACAGTACCTACCCGTTAAAGAAATTTCGTCCCGAAATTTGATCGAGGTTGTCATGGTTAACAATAAAAATGCTTTCATGACGAATATGAGTTGATAAAATTGAATTTTTATTACCATAGAGTAATATGGATAAAATGATTCGATTACTCGAAGCGTATGAGTAAAACTACCACAAAGGAGTGAATTTAGAAATAAGATTTGCCTTATCTTCTGACGTGGTCACGTTTGAATTCCGGAATTCAAGGGATTTAAAGAAAATCTTTGAAATCTATATAAGATTTGATTCTTCGGTAATTAAGGAAATTAGGATCCTCTTTGGTTAAATGTGATAATCTGTCTCGATTGCTTTGTCTGATATTTCCCCTATAAATGAATCTCTTTCGTTCCATTATTTCCACAACTCTTATCTTTTATACTTCAACTTATATCTCCAAAACATTTGCCAAATTATCAGAAGTTACTGGAAAAAATAGAATTATCAAGAAAATATGTTCTTGATTTTGCTTAGAGGTTAAATAGAATGAGAGAGTCGTGTAACATGGCACATGATGATGTTATAGTCTGTGAATCATCACATTCCATTTAGAAACTCAGAATGACTTACTGTAATATAATCACGTTGATCAAGTGTCATTATATTATACTAACTCATGTATCAATTTCCAACACTACTTCAAAATCATTCATAATTCAAATTCGCATTTTCCAGGATTTTAGAAACTAAAACAGTTTCTTTTATGATATAACACAGATAGAGCGGAGAGATAATTAATATCGGACGAGAATATTTATGAAGATATCTTCAGAAATATTGAGGATATTTACAATGAAAGATACGATAATATATTAGGATTTTAGATTCAAAGTGTGATAAAGAAATTCATTCACAATGATTTAGAGCGATTAAGGAGTAAGGTATTCATTAATGACTTCGATAACTACTGAATCATTTGGATTCTTTGAAGTCAGATTTAGTCTTTGTGGTTTGTCCACGGCCTCCTTCATGGTTTGCTTAATCCGTTTTCCAGTTCCAACATTTCTGAGCTTTGCCAACACACTATTCTTTATCATCAAACTTTTAACTGTTACGGTTGTCCACAGTTTTTGCTATTTCATTCATCTTTTTCAAAACTTAGAAAACTGATTCATAGGCTAAAGCGCTTTTCAGAATTTCAGAATGGAAGATCATAATTCTAAGAGATAAATGTTATATGTATACATATAACTGTTGATGTAGAAACGCTGCGAGATTCAAAATATTGATTGCTAATTCCCGGTAATTGATATGGCAGTTATTGTTACAAGATGCAAATGAGTAGGTGATATGGTTTCAATGAATATAATAACTTTTTAGAAAGTCAAAGATTAATGAAGTTACTGGCAAGTTTACTGCTAATGTGGTGGGATATAAACGGTTCTCCGGTAACGATGATGAAGGGGTAACCTTTATAATAAGGTTTATTCGAATGTAAAATGGAAGTTGATTTGCTGGAGCTGTTACAAAATTGGCTAATTTGAAAAAAAAATTGCGATGTTATTTTTGGTAATAACAATGCCAAAGGAGCTAGTAAAAATACGTGTTAAAAGTTTACTCAGGTTCAGAGTGTTTTCAGGTGCATAACTATATGCATCAATCTTTTCTTTCGTAGATGAAGTGCGGTTGGTTCTTCCTCTTGATTGAGGTGTTTTCAAGAATCATGAAAGGTTTGAACGCAGATTGTAATCGTGAAGATACAAATGAGGTTTAAGATAAAATCAAGTGGCAAACTTGAAGAAATGTTTAGTTTCATATGTTATAATCAATATTTTAATTCATTTTAATTGTCTAATGTTATTAGTCCACAGTTAGTAGTCCACAATTAGTAGTTCAACAATTCATATATAGTTTAATATATAATATTCGAATTAATTAATACGTGTCTTGACCCATTATATACATGTCTCAGACTCGATCACAACTCAAAGTATATATATTATTTGAGAATCAACCTCAATCCTGTATAGCTAACTCGATCATTATCGCATATAGAGTGTCTATGGTTATTCCAAATAATATATATAGATGCGTCGATATGATATGTCAAAACATTGTATACGTGTCCCGATAATTAAAGTGCGTAAAATAAATAACAGAAATTAAATGACGATAAATAAAATTGCGAGAATTAAAATTGCGATAATTAAATTGTAATAAGGAATTAACAGTTAGCTAGGAACAGTTAACTAGGATTTCGTTAGCGTGGATTCTTAACAAAATTTCTCATAGTTAATTTGTTTGTTTCTAACAAATTTTATTTTTGTCCAATGTTTTCTTCATTATGCCACTTGTTGGATTCTGATAGGTTAAAATCCAAATATGAAATTGAATGAAAATGGTTATTCTGCGGTGAATGGATACGTATATATGTGTATATAAATAGGATAGTAAATGACTGTTGAATCAGATTTGAAGAATGTACAGTGTAATTTATTAATTTGAAATCTAAATATTTCTCGGGTATTACCTACCCGTTAAAATATTTTCACCATTAACAGTTTGTACAAAAGAACTTTTTATTACAATCCTTATGAAAATATATATACATATATATTTTATTCAGATGTAACTATGGATTTAATGAGTCAAAATGATATTAATCTCATTTGATTTATTGTTAGAACCAGAATATATAATCTCTAAAACATTAAAAATTACATAATCGTCATGTAGAACGAAGATAAATGATGTAGAACGATTCGTAGAATGAAGGTTATGCTCGTGGTATTGATTGCGATGTTGAGGCATGTGATGTTGAAACTTGGGTTGTTGGTGGTACTGGTATTGATGTTGGTGGTACTATTGGTTCCGGTGATGTTGCTGAAGCTGGTACGTTTTGCACTATATTCTCCAAATTGATTACTCGAGCGCGAAGTTCGTTGACTTCTTCCATTATTCCGGAATGATTGTCGGTTCGGACAAGCGGATGAATAAGATCTAGAATCTGAGATAGTAAATAATCGTGTCGAGATACTCTGGAAATGAGGGTGAATATGGTGTTTTGGACAGGTTCGCCGGTAAGTGCATCAGGTTCTTCACCAAGAGGTGAATTCGGTTGGTGGAAGGGATCGCCTTCTTCACGTCTCCATTGATTAAGTCGACTACGAACCCATTAGATGAATTGGGGATGGCTGATTGGTTGATTCATTCTTGTTATACTACTTTCGGAGCTCAAGTGTGTTTCCATATCGGAATAGCTATCGGAATCCGAGGGACTTGAACTAGTGGCGAGTTCCATTTCGTACGATTGAATAAAGAATTTTCGATATGAAATGATTTCCGGCTATCGGGTGATATTCTAATTATATAGAATATCTATATATATATATATATATATATATATATATATATATATATAGAACAAAAGATTTCGTAGATTACGGAGGAATTTACGGAATATACTAGGCAAAGTTTACAGTAACAGATACGCTTATGATATGAATTAGCAGATACGTTAAGATATGAATTTTGTCTATACACTATTCATGCAATCAATGCAGTAAGATGTGTCTAGACTAAGAATGATAAACAGGTAATTTCCTAAGGATGATAAGTAGGTAATTTTTGACACAAAATGATAAACAAAACTTTTGACATGCAGACACGGTCGAAGTCCAGACTCACTAATGCATCTAAGCAACTATCAATTAGACACACTAATGCAAGACCTGGTTCGCTAAGACCACCGCTATGATACCAACTGAAAGGACCCGTTCATATCGATTATAAACGATTCACAATAGTTGATTACATCGCGAGGTACTTGACCTCTAAATGATACAGTACATTTTACAAACATTGCATTCGTTTTTAAAAGACAAACTTTCATCGCATCGAAAGTTGACGGCATGCATACCATTCCATAATATATCTAACTAGAAGGCGATCCCATCCACTAACCGAATTCACCTTTTGGCGAAGAACCTGAAGCACTTACCGGTGAACCTGTTCGTAACACCATTTCACCCTCATTTCCCAAATATCTCGCCACGACTATATCATAACTCAGATTCTAAACCTTATTCATCCGCTCGTTCCGACCGACAATCATCCCGGGATAATTGAAGAAGTCAACGAACTTTGCGCTCGAGTAATCAATTTGGAGAACATGATGCAAAACTTACCAGCTTCATCAACATCACCGACACCAACAGTACCATCAATAACAACACCAGTACCATCAACAATCCATGCTTCAATATCATCTTATGTACTTTGAGTATGATCTTCGTTCTGCGTATCGTTCTACTTCATTTATCTTCGTTCGACATGGCGAATATGTAATCTCTAAAGTTTTAGAGATTATATATTCTTGTTCTAACGATAAATCAAATGAGTTTAATATCATATTGACTCATTAAATCCATGATTACATCTGAAGAAAATATATATGTATATATGTTTTCAAAAAGATTGTAATTAAAAATTCTTTTGTACAAACTGTTAATGGTGAAAATATTTTAACGGGTAGGTAATACCCGAGGAATATTTAAATTTCACATTAATAAGTTACACTGTATATTCTTCGAATCTGATTCAACAGTTATTCACTGTCCTATTTACAACCACCAGGATACTCATCCGTTCACCAAAGAATAACTATTTTCATTCAAATTCAATTTCATATTTGAA
Source organism: Rutidosis leptorrhynchoides (assembly GCF_046630445.1). Lineage (NCBI taxonomy): Eukaryota > Viridiplantae > Streptophyta > Magnoliopsida > Asterales > Asteraceae > Rutidosis > Rutidosis leptorrhynchoides. Next base: position 457,389,934 of record NC_092335.1, read on the forward strand.
TTTTGACCTATCAGAATCCAACAAGTGGCATAATGAAGAAATAATGGACACAATAAAAATTGATTAGAAACAGACTAATTAACAATATTAAATTTTATTAAGAAACCACGCTAACAAAATCCTAGCTAACTGTTCCTAGCTAACTGTTAATTCCGTATTACATTTTATTTATCGCAATTTATTTATCGCAATTTATTTTATCGCAATTTATATTCTCGCAATTTTATTTATTGTCATTTAATTTCTGTTATTTATTTTACGCACTTTATTTATCGTCATTTAATTTCTGTTATTTATTTTACGCACTTTAAATATCGGGACACGTATACAAGTTTTGACATATCATATCGACACATCTATATATATTATTTGGAATCACCATAGACATTCTATATGCAGTAATGATCGAGTTCTCTATACAGGGTTGAGGTTGATTCTATAATAATATATATACTTTGAGTTGTGATCGAGTCTGAGACATGTACACGGGTCACGATACGTATTAATTAATTCAAATATTATATATTAAACTATATATGAATTATTGGACTATTATTAGTGGACTAACGACTGTGGACTAATAACATTGGACAATTGAAATGAATTAAAATATTGATTATAACATATGAAACTAAACAATTCTTCAAGTGTGGCACTTGATTTCATCTTAAAATCCATTTGTATCTTGACAATTCTAATCTGCGTTCAAACCTTTCATAATTCTTGAAAACACCTCAATCGAGAGGATGAACCAACCGCACCTCATTTACGGGGGAAAAGATTGATGCATATAGTTATGCACCTGAAAACACTCGGAACCTGAGTAAACGTTTAACACGTAGCTGTGCTAATTCCTTTAGCGTTATTATTATCGAAAATAACTTTGCATCTGTTGTTCGAGATAGCCAGTTTTGTCACAGCTCCAGCAAGACAACTTCCACTTTTCGTACGAAACAACCTTATTATAACATTGATATATATGTGTGCTCTTTTATTGTTACCAGGGAACCTTTCATATTCCACCATATTACCATCAGCGTTTAATCATCTAAAAACACAATTTTTCTGAAACCACCTCGGATTAATAACCGATGATTCAGATATCATAGCATTAAATGCAGAGGAAACAGAAAATGGTAGATGGTCTAAACGACCAAAAGTTCGATGATAAAGAATAATATGATGGAAAAGCTCAGAAACGTTGGAACTGGAAAACGGATAGAGTTAACCATGAAGGAGACCAAGGACAAATACAAGGGCCATACCCTATATTCAAAGAATCCAAATAATTCTGAATCCGATGAAACCTTCAACGAATATCTTGCTCCGTACTCATGTTAAAATCTTGCGGAAAATCTTCCTCATCAACCACCGAACTTAGAAATTCCAAAATATCATCATCAATATCTTCGATATTTCTGAGGATATTTTCATAAATATTCTCGTCCGAAATTATATACCTCTTCGTGCTTCCTGTGTATCATTATATTGGAAACATTCAATAGAAAATCTAGTACCGAAAAGCGGATTATGTGAAACTATGAAGGAAGCCGTGGACAAATCACAAAAATAAGTTTGACTTCCAAGAATCCGAATGATTCAATGCCTGCTGAAATCTTTAGCGAATACCTTGCTTCCGAATCTAAACCCTTATGGATAAATCTTCTTCATCATCCATCGATATTAGAAATTCTAAGATATCATCGTATCTTTCATTATAAATATCCACCATATTTCTGAAGATAATTTCATAACTATTCTTATCTGAAATCATTAATCTCTTCGTGCTACATCATATAGAAATTGTTAGTTTCTATATTCAGTAAACTTTTGAGCTTAAAATATGAATGTTATTGAAGTAATGTTGGGAACTGATGCATGAGTTAGTATAATATAATGACACTTGATCAACGTGATTATATTACAGTAAGTCATGCTGAGTTTCTAATGAGACGTGATGATTCACAGATCCTAACGTCATCACGTGCCATGTTACATAACTCTGTCACTCTGCTTAACTTCTGAACATATCAAGAAAGTATATTCTTGATAGTTCTATTCCCTGTGAATCTGGTAATTTGACAAATCAAATCGTGCTATTACGTCCCTTCACATTTAGAACATTAACAATGTTCATTCTGAAACTTATATCTGCGAATTCTGGACCATTACAAGAGATGCCAAATCGCCAGAAGAAGAAACGAAGGGACAAAGCTCTGAAATAGAAATTGGAGTATAAATCGCAGCAAATAGGAGGGAGTATTAACTGTGGATGACAATGATTATAGAAAACAGAAGCAAGGACTTCGAGGTATAAGGGAAGATATAAAACTCGATAATAACACATAAATTACAAACCATGTATATCAATGTTTATCGCAACATAAAGACATGGGAGAATTAAAAACATTATAATCCCAAGGGCGAAGTAGAAGAAAGCAGATTCCTCTGGTGGAAGTTGAAAAAGGAGAATGATTGTTGCGATAGTAAGGATGAGGACAAGGATCAGAGCTGGATTAAGCATTTTCAGAATCTTTTGGATGTATGAAACAAGAAGGAAAGTATAGGAATGGTGAGAATAATGGAACGAAAAAGTTTAATTTATAATGGAAATATCAGACAGAGTAATCTAGGCAGATCACCGTATTTAATTATAGAGATCTTAATTTCCTTATTCGTCGAAGAATGAAATCTTTTAGATTTCGAAGATTTTCTTTATATCCCTTGAATTCCGGAATTCAACCTAGACAACGTCAGAAGTTAAAACGAAACTTCATTTATTCATTTCACTCTTTTGTAATAGCTTCATTCGTGCTCTTCGAATAATCGAATTATTTTATCTGTATTATTCAATAATGATAAAACTCTATTTATCAGCTCATATTCGTCAGGAAAACATATTTATTGTTAGCCATGACGACCTCACTCAAATTTCGGGAAGAAATTTCTTTAACGGGTAGGTACTGTGATGACCCGGGAATTTTTGACCAAATTTAAACTTTATTCTTGTATGATTTCGACACGTTAAGCAAAGTTTGTAAAGTTGAAGTCTCAAAAACTGTGAACCGTGTTCATGTATACATTTGACCTTTGAACTATTTATATGGATTCAGTTAATCTTTGACTATGCTCGACGATTCACGAACCATTGTGTGTAAATAAATGTGTAAACATATATATATATATATATATATATATATATATATATATATATATATATATATATATATATATATATATATATATATATATATATATATATATATATATATATATATATGATGTTTTGAGTTAATAAAATACACTTTAATAAATTGGAATTTAAAAGTGTAAAATGATAAATGAAATAATTAAGTACTATTAAAAATTTAATATATATATAAATATCTATATGATTTATATTAATAATTATTTGTATTATATATAAAATTTATAAATATTAAATAAATGTTATGTAATTGTAATATTAATATATTAAACGTAATTACAAGTAAAAAAAAATATAATTGTTATGTTATTATTATTGTTCTTATCATTGTTATTAATATTAATATTGTTATTTGTAATATTAATATTATTATAACATATAATACATAAATACAAAGTTAATACATTTAAATTGTTATAGTATTATCATATTATTATTAATATCATTATCATATTTAATAGTTAAATTATGATATCAATTATTATTTTGATTAATATTTATCATTATTAATATCATTATTATTATAACTAGTGGTAAAGTTATAATTTTAGTGTTATGGTTAATATTAGTATTTTTATTAGATGTTATTATTATCATCATTAAAAATCATTATTATTATTATAAATTAACAATATTATCAATATATAAAAAAATAGGAATTATTATTATTATCGGTAATAATATTATTCTTATCAGTTTTATTATTATTATTGCATTATTAGTATTTTTATTTTTATTATTAATATTAATGGTATTATATTTATTAATATGTTTATTAATATGAATTAACCTGTATAAAATGTTACATACAAATATATATATGCGTTATTCATATCATTATCAATATCTGTTTTATTCTATTTTTTTTCTGTTATAATGTGCTGCTTGTGATTCTTTGTCGCCTCAATTATCACTATCAAACAACTAGTTTTGTCATCATTTAGATCAGATAAAACCGATGGTATCTGCTATTATATGTTTAAAAAAAAAAAAACAAAGAAAGCCTATTTACAGCTCGTCCCCCCTGCACACGACATGAAACAATCAAATATTCAATTTCTTAACAAATTTCAAAATTCAAAAATGCAGAATTGTTAGGAATAATTCACTCAAACTACCTGCCAAATCTCAGCTCTCAATTCCTAATATCAAGCACGAATTTGCGAGTCAAAGGTAAATGCTAAAAAAGTCAAAGTTGTGTTCATCGTAAAATTCATAAAATTTTTGACATTTCTGTTAAAATTAACGATCTATAAAGTTTCTAAATATGATTTACAACATACTTTATGTTGTAAATATTATGTATAACACCTTCAAATTTAAAATCAAAGTTTTATTTTTTTTTTTTAAAACAGCGAAACTGCCCAGCAGGTATTTATATTTTTTTTTATTTTTTTTTCGTTATTCTATTGATGCAAACCAGTTAATCATTGATGACTTTTAATTATTTGAAGAATCTAAAACCTTGTTATTATGATTATATGAAATTGGATCGAATGGATTTTATTGAAGAAGATGAATTTGAGCTTAAAACTAATTACGAGTTATAAATAATTCTGGGTAAATAATATCAGATAAATAAGCATGGAGGAGTGGTGTTGAGTGTTGACGTGTTATCAGGAGGTTACGGGTTCAAGCCCTGCAGTGGCCTATATTTTTTTAGAAACTGATTTGAAGGTAGTTTACTATCCTTTTTCATTTTTATATTTACTATTATTATTATTATTATTATTATTATTATTATTATTATTATTATTATTATTATTATTATTATTATTATTATTATTATTATAAATACTATTATAAATACTAATTGTTATTATTATTGTTGTTGTTATTATTTTTATTAATGATTATTATTAGTAAAATATTATCGATATTATTATTATTATTACTAAAAATAGGTACTAGTTATCATTTACTACATTATCACAATTATAATTACAAGTATGATTATTGTTAGTATTATTGTGGTTACTAATATTAATATCATTTAAAATATTTTCAATTATCTTAATTATTGTTATTATCGATTATCATTTATAACCATTATTATTATTAACATAATAATTAGTATTGTTATTAGTAAATTTATTATCATTATTATCATTAGTAGTAAAATTCTATTATTCATAGTTGCTATTATTATTATTAATATTATTATTATTATTATTACTATCGTTATTATTATCATTCTTATCATTATTAGTATTATTACCAATGGATATTTTTTATAGATAAAAGTACATCACAATAATATTAAAATTACATATCACCATACTGTTGTTATTAATGATAATTACTAAACTATATATATATAAAATGTATCATATAATACGTAAATATATATTGTTATCATATATAAACCCTAATATATATTTAACATATTACAAAGAACGATAAATATTAGTTATACTATATATATAAATTAAATATAGTAAATTGATCTAAATATCAAATACTATAACAAGGATATTATTAATAATAATTTATAAAAACCTACTCGATTACGATTACATATTTTAATAAATATACAATTGATATAGGTTCGTGAATCCGAGGCCAACCCTGCATTGTTCAGTTGTTCAATATAGTCATATGTATTTTTACTACAAAATACATTAGGTGAGTTTCATTATCCCTTTTTACTCTTTACGTTTTTGGGCTGAGAATACATGCAAATGCTTTATTAACTGTTTTACAATATTTATATGCGTGAGTTTCATTACTCCCTTTTTAAATGCTTTCGCAATATATATTTTTGCAATATCATACAAGCATGGACTCCAAATCTCGTCCTTATTTATGTATGCGACAGCGGAAGCTCTTAATAATTACCTGAGAATAAACATGCTTAAAACGTCAACAAAAATGTTGGTGAGTTATAGGTTTAACCTATATATATCAAGTCATAATAATAGACCACAAGATTTCATATTTCAATACACACCCCATACATAGAGATAAAAATCATTCATATGGTGAACACCTGGTAACCGACATTAACAAGATGCATATATAAGAATATCCCCATCATTCCGGGACACCCTTCGGATATGATATAAATTTCGAAGTACTAAAGCATCCGGTACTTTGGATGGGGTTTGTTAGGCCCAATAGATCTATCTTTAGGATTCGCGTCAATTAGGGTGTCTGTTCCCTAATTCTTAGATTACCAGACTTAATAAAAAGGGGCATATTCGATTTTGATAATTCAACCATAGAATGTAGTTTCACGTACTTGTGTCTATTTTGTAAATCATTTATAAAACCTGCATGTATTCTCATCCCAAAAATATTAGATTTTAAAAGTGGGACTATATGCATCTTGTTAAATATAGTAAATTGATCTAAATATCAAATACTATAACAAGGATATTATTAATAATAATTTATAAAAACCTACTCGATTATGATTACATATTTTAATAAATATACAATTGATATAGGTTCGTGAATCCGAGGCCAACCCTGCATTGTTCAGTTGTTCAATATAGTCATATGTATTTTTACTACAAAATACATTAGGTGAGTTTCATTTGCCCTTTTTACTCTTTACGTTTTTGGGCTGAGAATACATGCAAATGCTTTATTAACTGTTTTACAATATTTATATGCGTGAGTTTCATTTACTCCCTTTTTACTCATTATATTTTTGGGCTGAGAATACATGCAAATACTTTATTAACTGTTTTACAATATTTATATGCGTGAGTTTCATTTGCCCTTTTTACTCTTTACGTTTTTGGGCTGAGAATACATGCAAATGCTTTATTAACTGTTTTACAATATTTATATGCATGAGTTTCATTACTCCCTTTTTAAATGCTTTCGCAATATATATTTTTGGGACTGAGAATGCATGCGCTGCTTTTATAAATGTTTTTACGAAATGGACACAAGTGATCGAAACTACATTCTATGGTTGGATTATCTAATCGAATATGCCCCTTTTTATATAGTCTGGTAATCTAAGAATTAGGGAACAGAAACCCTAATTGACGCAAACTCTAAAGATAGATCTATCGGGCCCAACAAGCCCCATCCAAAGTACCGGATGCTTTAGTACTTCGAAATTTATATCATGTCCGAAGGAGGATCCCGGAATGATGGGGATATTCTTATTTACATATTGTGAATGTCGGTTACTAGGTGTTCAATCCATATGAATGATATTTTGTCTCTATGTATGGGACGCTTATTTATGAGAAATGAAAATCTTGTGGTCTATTAAAATGATGGAAATGATTATTTATGTTAAACTAATGAACTCACCAACCTTTTGGTTGACACTTGAAAGCATGTTTATTCTCAGGTACGAAAGAAATCTTCCGCTGTGCATTTACTCATTTTAAAGATATTACTTGGATTCATTCATGACATAATTCAAAAGACGTTGCATTCGAGTCGTCAAGTTTATCAAGATTATTATTAAGTTAATTATAGGTAGATATATTATAAAATGGTATGCATGACGTCAACTTTCGATATAATGAAAGATTGTCTTTTCAAAAACGAATGCAATGTTTGTAAAATGTATCATATAGAGGTCAAGTACCTCGCAATGTAATCAACTGTTGTGTATCGTTTATAATCGATATGGACTTCGTCCGGATGGATTAGGACGGGTCCTTTCAGTTGGTATCAGAGCGGTGGTCTTAGCGAACCAGGTCTGCATTAGTGTGTATAACTGAAAAGTCGTTAGGATGCATTAGTGAGTCTGGACTTCGACCGTGTCTGCATGTCAAAAGTTTTGATTATCATTTTGTGTCAAAAATTACCTACTTATCATTCTTAGAGAATCACTTGATTATCATTCCTAGTCTAGACACGTTTTACTGCATTGACTGCATGAATAGTGTATAGACAAAATTCATATCTTAGCGTATCTGCTACTTCATATCTTAGCATATCTGTTACTGTAACTTTGCCTGACAACTTCAGTAGATTCCTCCGTAATTCATGGGATTTTAGTATTATATATGCATATGTAAATTATGTAGTGCAGGATACTAATCTACATCCTATAATCTATTTCTTATCGAAAATCCTTCATCTGATCGTACGAGATGAATCCCTCAACTAGATTGAGTCCCTCAGATTTCGACAGCTATTCCGATAGTTATTCCGACAGTCTTTCAGAATGGATAGTCATCTAAGCTCCGGAAGCAACGACACCAGAATGAATCAACCAATCATCCATCCCCAATTCATCTGATGGATTCATAGTCAACTTAATCAATGGAGACGCGCAGAAGGCAATCCCATCCACTAACCGAATTCACCTTTTGGCGAAGAACCTGAAGCACTTACCGGCGAACCTGTTCGTAACACCATTTCACCCTCATTTCCCAAATATCTCGCCACGACTATATCATAACTCAGATTCTAAACCTTATTCATCCGCTCGTTCCGACCGACAATCATCCCGGGATAATTGAAGAAGTCAACGAACTTTGCGCTCGAGTAATCAATTTGGAGAACATGGTGCAAAACTTACCAGCTTCAGCAACATCACCGACACCAACAGTACCATCAATAATATCACCAGTACCATCAACAATCCATGCTTCAATATCATCATCTGTACTTTGAGTATGATCTTCGTTCTGCGTATCGTTCTACTTCATTTATCTTCGTTCGACATGGCGAATATGTAATCTCTAAAGTTTTAGAGATTATATATTCTTGTTCTAACGATAAATCAAATGAGTTTAATATCATATTGACTCATTAAATCCATGATTACATCTGAAGAAAATATATATGTATATATGTTTTCAAAAAGATTGTAATTAAAAATTCTTTTGTACAAACTGTTAATGGTGAAAATATTTTAACGGGTAGGTAATACCTGAGGAATATTTAAATTTCACATTAATAAGTTACACTGTATATTCTTCGAATCTGATTCAACAGTTATTCACTATCCTATTTACAACCACCAGGATACTCATCCGTTCACCAAAGAATAACTATTTTCATTCAAATTCAATTTCATATTTGGATTTTGACCTATCAGAATCCAACAAGTGGCATAATGAAGAAATAATGGACACAATAAAAATTGATTAGAAACAGACTAATTAACAATATTAAATTTTATTAAGAAACCACGCTAACAAAATCCTAGCTAACTGTTCCTAGCTAACTGTTAATTCCGTATTACATTTTATTTATCGCAATTTATTTATCGCAATTTATTTTATCGCAATTTATATTCTCGCAATTTTATTTATTGTCATTTAATTTCTGTTATTTATTTTACGCACTTTATTTATTGTCATTTAATTTCTGTTATTTATTTTACGCACTTTAAATATCGGGACACGTATACAAGTTTTGACATATCATATCGACACATCTATATATATTATTTGGAATCACCATAGACACTCTATATGCAGTAATGATCGAGTTCTCTATACAGGGTTGAGGTTGATTCTATAATAATATATATACTTTGAGTTGTGATCGAGTCTGAGACATGTACACGGGTCACGATACGTATTAATTAATTCAAATATTATATATTAAACTATATATGAATTATTGGACTATTATTAGTGGACTATCGACTGTGGACTAATAACATTGGACAATTAAAATGAATTAAAATATTGATTATAACATATGAAACTAAACAATTCTTCAAGTGTGCCACTTGATTTCATCTTAAACGCCATTTGTATCTTGACAATTCTAATCTGCGTTCAAACCTTTCATAATTCTTGAAAACACCTCAATCGAGAGGATGAACCAACCGCACCTCATTTACGGGGGAAAAGATTGATGCATATAGTTATGCACCTGAAAACACTCGGAACCTGAGTAAACGTTTAACACGTAGCTGTGCTAATTCCTTTAGCGTTATTATTATCGAAAATAACTTTGCATCTGTTGTTCGAGATAGCCAGTTTTGTCACAGCTCCAGCAAGACAACTTCCACTTTTCGTACGAAACAACCTTATTATAACATTGATATATACGCGTGCTCTTTTATTGTTACCAGGGAACCTTTCATATTCCACCATATTACCATCAGCGTTTAATCATCTAAAAACACAATTTTTCTGAAACCACCTCGGATTAATAACCGATGATTCAGATATCATAGCATTAAATGCAGAGGAAACAGAAAATGGTAGATGGTCTAAACGACCAAAAGTTTGATGATAAAGAATAATATGTTGGAAAAGCTCAGAAACGTTGGAACTGGAAAACGGATAGAGTTAACCATGAAGGAGACCAAGGACAAATACAAGGGCCATACCCTATATTCAAAGAATCCAAATAATTCTGAATCCGATGAAACCTTCAACGAATATCTTGCTCCGTACTCATGTTAAAATCTTGCGGAAAATCTTCCTCATCAACCACCGAACTTAGAAATTCCAAAATATCATCATCAATATCTTCGATATTTCTGAGGATATTTTCATAAATATTCTCGTCCGAAATTATATACCTCTTCGTGCTTCCTGTGTATCATTATATTGGAAACATTCAATAGAAAATCTAGTACCGAAAAGCGGATTATGCGAAACTATGAAGGAAGCCGTGGACAAATCTCAAAAATAAGTTTGACTTCCAAGAATCCAAATGATTCAATGCCTGCTGAAATCTTTAGCGAATACCTTGCTTCCGAATCTAAACCCTTACGGATAAATCTTCTTCATCATCCATCGATATTAGAAATTCTAAGATATCATCGTATCTTTCATTATAAATATCCACCATATTTCTGAAGATAATTTCATAACTATTCTTATCTGAAATCATTAATCTCTTCGTGCTACATCATATAGAAACTATTAGTTTCTATATTCAGTAAACTTTTGAGCTTAAAATATGAATATTATTGAAGTAATGTTGGGAACTGATGCATGAGTTAGTATAATATAATGACACTTGATCAACGTGATTATATTACAGTAAGTCATGATGAGTTTCTAATGGGACTTGATGATTCACAGATCCTAACGTCATCACGTGCCATGTTACATAACTCTGTCACTCTGCTTAACTTCTGAACATATCAAGAAAGTATATTCTTGATAGTTCTATTCTCTGTGAATCTGGTAATTTGACAAATCAAATCATGCTATTACGTCCCTTCACATTTAGAACATTAACAATGTTCATTCTGAAACTTATATCTGCGAATTCTGGACCATTACAAGAGATGCCAAATCGCCAGAAGAAGAAACGAAGGGACAAAGCTCTGAAATAGAAATTGGAGTATAAATCGCAGCAAATAGGAGGGAGTATTAACTGTGGATGACAATGATTATAGAAAACAGAAGCAAGGACTTCGAGGTATAAGGGAAGATATAAAACGCGATAATAACACATAAATTACAAACCATGTATATCAATGTTTATCGCAACATAAAGACATGGGAGAATTAAAAACATTATAATCCCAAGGGCGAAGTAGAAGAAAGCAGATTCCTCTGGTGGAAGTTGAAAAAGGAGAATGATTGTTGCGATAGTAAGGATGAGGACAAGGATCAGAGCTGGATTAAGCATTTTCAGAATCTTTTGGATGTATGAAACAAGAAGGAAAGTATAGGAATGGTGAGAATAATGGAACGAAAAAGTTTAATTTATAATGGATATATCAGACAGAGTAATCTAGGCAGATCATCGTATTTAATTATAGAGATCTTAATTTTCTTATTCGTCGAAGAATGAAATCTTTTAGATTTCGAAGATTTTCTTTATATCCCTTGAATTCCGGAATTCAACATAGACAACGTCAGAAGTTAAAACGAAACTTCATTTATTCATTTCACTCTTTTGTAATAGCTTCATTCGTGCTCTTCGAATAATCGAATTATTTTATCTGTATTATTCAATAATGATAAAACTCTATTTATCAGCTCATATTCGTTAGGAAAACATATTTATTGTTAGCCATGACGACCTCACTCAAATTTCGGGACGAAATTTCTTTAACGGGTAGGTACTGTGATGACCCGGGAATTTTCGACCAAATTTAAACTTTATTCTTGTATGATTTTGACACGTTAAGCAAAGTTTGTAAAGTTGAAGTCTCAAAAACTGTGAACCGTGTTCATGTATACATTTGACCTTTGAACTATTTATATGGATTCAGTTAATCTTTGACTATGCTCGACGATTCACGAACCATTGTGTGTAAATAAATGTGTAAACATATATATATATATATATATATATATATATATATATATATATATATATATATATATATATATATATATATATATGTATGATGTTTTGAGTTAATAAAATACACTTTAATAAATCGGAATTTAAAAGTGTAAAATGATAAATGAAATAATTAAGTACTATTAAAAATTTAATATATATATAAATATCTATATGATTTATATTAATAATTATTTGTATTATATATAAAATTTATAAATATTAAATAAATGTTATGTAATTGTAATATTAATATATTAAACGTAATTAGAAGTTAAAAAAAAATATAATTGTTATGTTATTATTATTGTTCTTATCATTGTTATTAATATTAATATTGTTATTTGTAATATTAATATTATTATAACATATAATACATAAATACGAAGTTAGTACATTTAAATTGTTATAGTATTATCATATTATTATTAATATCATTATCATATTTAATAGTTAAATTATGATATCAATTATTATTTTGATTAATATTTATCATTATTAATATCATTATTATTATAACTAGTGGTAAAGTTATAATTTTAGTGTTATGGTTAATATTAGTATTTTTATTAGATGTTATTATTATCATCATTAAAAATCATTATTATTATTATAAATTAAAAATATTATCAATATAAAAAAAAATACGAATTATTATTATTATCGGTAATAATATTATTCTTATCAGTTTTATTATTATTATTGCATTATTAGTATTTTTATTTTTATTATTAATATTAATGGTATTATATTTATTAATATGTTTATTAATATGAATTAACCTGTATAAAATATTACATACAAATATATATACGCGTTATTCATATCATTATCTGTTTTTTATTCTATTTTTTTTTCTGTTATAATGTGCTGCTTGTGATTCTTTGTCGCCTCAATTATCACTATCAAACAACTAGTTTCGTCATCATTTAGATCAGATAAAACCGATGGTATCTGCTATTATATGTTAAAAAAAAAACAAAGAAAGCCTATTTACAGCTCGTCCCCCCTGCACACGACATGAAATATTCAAACATTCAATTTCTTAACAAATTTCAAAATTCAAAAATGCAGAATTGTTAGGAATAATTCACTCAAACTACCTGCCAAATCTCAGCTCTCAATTCCTAATATCAAGCACGAATTTGCGAGTCAAAGGTAAATGCTAAAAAAGTCAAAGTTGTGTTCATCGTAAAATTCATAAAATTTTTGACGTTTCTGTTAAAATTAACGATGTATAAAGTTTCTAAATATGATTTACAACATACTTTATGTTGTAAATATTATGTATAACACCTTCAAATTTAAAATCAAAGTTTTATTTTTTTTTAAAACAGCGAAACTACCCAGCAGGTATTTTTTTTTATTTTTCGTTATTCTATTGATGCAAACCAGTTAATCATTGATGACTTTTAATTATTTGAAGAATCTAAAACCTTGTTATTATGATTATATGAAATTGGATCGAATGGATTTTATTGAAGAAGATGAATTTGAGCTTAAAACTAATTACGAGTTATAAATAATTCTGGGTAAATAATATCAGATAAATAAGCATGGAGGAGTGGTGTTGAGTGTTGACGTGTTATCAGGAGGTCACGGGTTCAAGCCCTGCAGTGGCCTATATTTTTTTAGAAACTGATTTGAAGGTAGTTTACTATCCTTTTTCATTTTTATATTTACTATTATTATTATTATTATTATTATTATTATTATTATTATTATTATTATTATTATTATTATTATTATTATTATTATTATTATTATTATTATTATTATTATTATTATTATTATTATTATTATAAATACTATTATAAATACTAATTGTTATTATTATTGTTGTTGTTGTTATTTTTATTAATGATTATTATTAATACAAATATAATAGATATTATTATTATTATTACTAAAAATAGGTACTAGTTATCATTTACTACATTATCACAATTATAATTACAAGTATGATTATTGTTAGTATTATTGTGGTTACTAATATTAATATCATTTAAAATATTTTCAATTATCTTAATTATTTTTATTATCGATTATCATTTATAACCATTATTATTATTAACATAATAATTAGTATTGTTATTAGTAAATTTATTATCATTATTATCATTAGTAGTAAAATTCTATTATTCATAGTTGCTATTATTATTATTAATATTATTATTATTATTACTATCGTTATTATTATCATTCTTATCATTATTAGTATTATTACCAATGGATATTTTTTATAGATAAAAGTACATCACAATAATATTAAAATTACATATCACCATACTGTTGTTATTAATGATAATTACTAAACTATATATATATATATAATGTATCATATAATACGTAAATATATATTGTTATCATATATAAACCCTAATATATATTTTAACATATTACAAAGAACGATAAATATTAGTTATACTATATATATAAATTAAATATAGTAAATTGATCTAAATATCAAATACTATAACAAGGATATTATTAATAATAATTTATAAAAACCTACTCGATTACGATTACATATTTTAGTAAATATACAATTGATATAGGTTCGTGAATCCGAGGCCAACCCTGCATTGTTCAGTTGTTCAATATAGTCATATGTATTTTTACTACAAAATACATTAGGTGAGTTTCATTTGCCCTTTTTTACTCTTTACATTTTTGGGCTGAGAATACATGCAAATGGTTTATTAACTGTTTTACAATATTTATATGCGTGAGTTTCATTTACTCCCTTTTTACTCATTATATTTTTGGGCTGAGAATACATGTAAATACTTTATTAACTGTTTTACAATATTTATATGCGTGAGTTTCATTACTCCCTTTTTAAATGCTTTCGCAATATATATTTTTGGGACTGAGAATGCATGCGCTGCTTTTATAAATGTTTTTACGAAATGGACACAAGTGATCGAAACTACATTCTATGGTTGGATTATCTAATCGAATATGCCCCTTTTTATATAGTCTGGTAATCTAAGAATTAGGGAACATAAACCCTAATTGACGCGAACTCTAAAGATAGATCTATCGGGCCCAACAAGCCCCATCCAAAGTACCGGATGCTTTAGTACTTCGAAATTTATATCGTGTCTGAAGGAGGATCTCGGAATGATGGGGATATTCTTATTTACATATTGTGAATGTCGGTTACCAGGTGTTCAATCCATATGAATGATATTTTGTCTCTATGTATGGGACGCTTATTTATGAGAAATGAAAATCTTGTGGTCTATTAAAATGATGGAAATGATTATTTATGTTAAACTAATGAATTCACCAACCTTTTGGTTGACACTTGAAAGCATGTTTATTCTCAGGTACGAAAGAAATCTTCCGCTGTGCATTTGCTCATTTTAAAGATATTACTTGGAGTCATTCATGACATAATTCAAAAGACGTTGCATTCGAGTCGTCAAGTTTATCAAGATTATTATTAAGTTAATTATAGTTAGATATATTATAAAATGGTATGCATGACTTCAACCTTCGATATAATGAAAGATTGTCTTTTCAAAAACGAATGCAATGTTTGTAAAATGTATCATATAGAGGTCAAGTACCTCGCAATGTAAACATTGCATTCGTTTTCAAAAGACAAACTTCCATCTCATTGTAAGTTGACAGGCATGCATACCATTTCATAATATATCTAAACAATAAATGACTTGATAATATTCTTGATGAACTCAATGACTTGAATGCAACGTTTTTTGAAATATGTCATGAATGATTCCAAGTAATATCTTTAAAATGAGCAAATGCACAGCGGAAGATTTCTTTCGTACCTGAGAATAAGCATGCTTTCAAGTGTCAACCAAAAGGTTGGTGAATTCATTAGTTTAACATAAATAATCATTTCCATCATTTTAATAGACCACAAGATTTCATTTTCAGATCTCATAAATATACATCCCATACATAGAGACAAAAATAATCATTCATATGGATTGAACACCTGGTAACTGACATTCACAATATACATATAAGAATATCCCCATCATTCCGGGATCCTCCTTCGAACATGATATAAATTTCGAAGTACTAAAGCATCCGGTACTTTGGATGGGGCTTGTTTGGCCCAATAGATCTATCTTTAGAGTTCGCGTCAATTAGGGTGTCTGTTCCCTAATTCTTAGATTACCAGACTTAATAAAAAGGGGCATATTCGATTTCGATCATTCAACCATATAATGTAGTTTTGATTACTTGTGTCTATTTCATAAAAACATTTATAAAATTGCGCATGTATTCTCAGCCCCAAAAATGTAAAGAGTAAAAAGGGAGCAAATAAAACTCACAATACTGTATTTTGTAGTAAAAATACATATGACGACATTGAACAATGCAGGGTTGGCCTCGGATTCACGAACCTATATCATTTATATATATATATATATATATTAACACATTTGGTTGTAATTGAACGAATTTATATTATTAGTGATATACTTGTTATTTTATTAACTTATATGTTATATGTTTTAAATTTAGTGTTATGTAATTGTTGTTAATTATTAAAAATAATACTAATACTTAGTAATTAAAAGTTGTAATTTCTTTATAATGTTAATAATAATGATATCAATAATGTCAATTCAAAATTTAAAAAAAAAAATGATAATTTTATTACTAATGTTATTTTTAATAAAAATATAGTTTTAGTAAAAATGATAATTTTAATAAATGGTAGTTTTTAGAATTGTCGTAATAATGATACTTCAAATAAAGATGATAGTAAAAATAATATTACTAATAGTAGTAGTAGTAGTAGTAATAATAATAATAATAATAATAATAATAATAATAATAATAATAATAATAATAATAATAATAATAATAATAATAATAATAATAATAACTAAAGTGAGTAGACTACCTTTAAGCTTTTTCTAAAAAAAAACACGCCTCAAGCAGGGCTCGAACCCAAGACCTCTCGCTAACACATAAACACCCCTAAACCACTGAACCACTTCGTTATATCTTGTACTATTTCGCACGCTTGAATATTTAAACCGAAATAAACTGTTACGACCCAATCAAAATGAAACCCATTTAAATGTTACTTGGATCCACAACCAACAGCCCAATCTCATCATGGATTAAATGATCCAGTTGTTTTAGTCAGTTTAAAAAAAAAAATTCTGTTCTTGGCCTTGACATCCGTAACCAGCGAGAAGAATAAAGAGAACGAAGATCGGTTTGCAAAATTCATGGCCCAACATGGAATTACATCATACTCGGCCCAACTACAAGAATTGAAACAGGCTCAGGTTGCTCTAGTAGCCCAAGAATAGTCCTACTACTAGAATAAGAATTCGTTTAAAAAAAATAAATAAGGCGTAGAGCAACAGGGTTTTGCAAGTTGAGAATTAAATATATGTGGCATAAAGTAATGGTCCCTTATTTTCATTGCTCACAAGTGGAGAGTAGAAAATATATATATATATATACTCGATGTGACAAATGGTAGGGTTCATTGAAGGTTTAACAAGTAATAACAGTTGGAACAGAAAGGAAAACGATAGTAGCAACCAGTCATGGTTGTAAATAATTCGAAGGAAAAAAAATAATATCAAATGTATTAGTTAAACGAGCTGGGTTCACAAGGCTTAGCTGCAGTAGAAAACAAAGATGTAAGGCTGTGAAAGATCGACTGTAGATGCAGCAGTGGGTACGAAAAGAGGAAAAAATAAATAAACAGAAAGTATGTGGTGGTTTAACGGTGGGTTTAGGTGGTGGTTGTAGGTGTTTGATAATGGTAATCATGGGTAGGGACGAAGAACATAATGGGAATAGTAAGCTTGATGAAAGGTGATGCTTAGATGGTGGTATTGTGACTCGAAAGGTGGTCATGGTCTCGGACAAGAAAACGGTTAACAACAACAAATCAAATAGGTTTGTGTTGTGGTGTCGGTAATCGACACATAAACAGATGGTATGAGATTGGTGATGGTGTTTGATGATGGCGTGAAGAAGAGGAGAGGGAGAGGAGAATGATGGTGGTTTTTCAAGTAGGTTTGTAATGGAAGATCATAGTTGATGATGGTTATCATGGTAGTTCTAATGAAGGTGGCAGATTGATCATAAAACAGAAGAGTGACTTGGTGAATTGAGGAATGTATTCCTAAAATATATATATGTATGTATTAATATAGTAGTATAATAACTAAGATCATAAGCATTTATATCATTGGAATTCATGTTTGCATTATAACTGCAAAAGTTATGGGTTTGTAAAAAGAAGAGAATAAAGTGTGAGGAAATGAAATTTAT
The DNA here is from genome assembly GCF_046630445.1 of Rutidosis leptorrhynchoides. NCBI lineage: Eukaryota > Viridiplantae > Streptophyta > Magnoliopsida > Asterales > Asteraceae > Rutidosis > Rutidosis leptorrhynchoides. The sequence continues at coordinate 457,408,628 of NC_092335.1, forward strand.
GGCTCATACGTAAATATATACATATAATTGCAACATCACCTGTCTCTATTCCTAAATTAATGGTTTATGGGACAACAAGGACAACAACATTAATTTAATTGAAATCTCGTGAATCTAATTTGGTTATATCTTACCGACAGTTTTCACGGGGCGTGTCCATTGCTAAACAGTTAATGTCTAAAAGTGTTCCTAAATATCCCAAATTTTTAGATTAAGTATATTTAATTATTTCACTCATTAACTGTTTGAAACTTGATAAAAAGGGTTTAATAATTGTTTATTTTCTGATCCAATTTATATGTACGGAGTACTAATATTTAATCTTAAAAATGTAAAAATATTTTTAACAAATCTAAAAACTTCGAAATCAATTTACATTCCAACTTTTACATTAATCATTCATGAACATATATTATATCTATAATAAAACTAATAAAACGTCAACCGAGTGTCACTGACGTTTATTAATTAGGCTCGAAATCAATTATTCTTAATATATTTTCTTTCTACATACAAACTGTTTTAAATAGCAAGTTTTAACTATTAAAAATAAATATATTATATATTTTTAAACAATTAGATTTAATATAATTTTATATATTTACAAGAAATATTTATATATACCTATATATACATATCTATATATTTATAATAGTAGTTTTCATTACATCGCATATTATTTTATATATTTATTTCCTAAAACTAAATAATATATTATATCAAATAATATTTCAAATTATTATATATATATATATATATATATATATATATATATATATATATATATATATATATATATATATATATATATATATATATATATATATATATATATATATATATATATATATATATATATAATTAGTTGTTCGTGAATCGTCGAGAACAGTCGAAGGTCAATTGAATATATGAAACAGTTCAAAATTTTTGAGATTCAACTTAACAGAATTTGCTTATCGTGTCAGAATCAAGTAAAGATTATGTTTAAATTTGGTTGGAAATTCCCGGGTCGTCACAGTACCTACCCGTTAAAGAAATTTCGTCCTGAAATTTGAGTGATGTGGTCATGGCTAACAATAAAAATGTTTTCATGACGAATATGAGTTGATAAATAGAGTTTTATTAATGTTGAGTAATATAGATAAGATAATTTGATTACTCGAAGAGTACGAGTGAAGCTATCACAGAAAATTGATATAAAGATTTAACTTTTGAAGTAATCATGGTGAATTTCCAGAATTCAAGGGATTTAAAGAAAATCTTCAAAATCAGAGAGATTTGATTCTTCGGCGAATAAGGATATTAAGATTTCTATAATTAAATACGAAGATCTGCCTTGATTACTCTGCCTGATATTTCCATTATAAATTTACTTTTTCCGTTCCATTAGTTTTCACCATTCGTATACTTTCTTTCTTAGTCCATACATCCAAAAGATTGTGATAATGCTTAACCCAATTCTAATCGTTGATATTTTCTTAATTATCATATCAATTACTCTTCTTTTTCAACTACCACTAGAGGAATCTGTTTACTTCTACTATGCTCTAGGAATTATTGTATTTCTCATTCTCCCGTGTCTTTATATTGTGATAAACATTGATATACACGGTTTGTAGTTTATGTGTTTTGTGACCGGCTTTATATTTTCCTTTATATTTCGGAGCTCCATGCTCTTGTTTTCTCGTCCCAATTCTACATCAAGCGAATAATGGTCCAGAATTCGCAGATATAAGTTTCAGAATGAACTTTGTTAATGTTTTAAATAAGAAGGAACATAATAGCACGATTTGATTTATCAAATTACCAGATTCACTGAGAATAGAACTATCAAGAATATACTTTCTTGGTATGTTCAGAAGTTAAGCAGAATGACAGAGTTATGTAACATGGCACATAATGACATTATGATCTGTGAATCATCACGTCCCATTAGAAACTCAGCATGACTTACTGTAATATAATTACGTTGATCAAGTGTCATTATATTATACTAACTCATGCATCAGTTCCCAACATTACTTCAATAACATTCATATTTTAAGCTCAAAAGTTTACAAAATATAGAAACTAAAAGTTTCTATATGATGTAACACTGATAGCACGAAGAGATTAATGATTTCAGATAAGAATAGTTATGAAAATATCTTCAGAAATATCGAGGATATTTATAATGAAAGATACAATAATATTTTTGAATATCTAAGATTAGAGGATGATGGAGACTATTATCCGCAAGGGTCTAGAGTAAGGAGCAAGATATTCGCTAAAGACTTCAGCAGGCATTGAATTATTTGGATTCTTTGCAGTCAAACTTATTCTTTGTGATTTGTCCACGGTTTCCTTCATAGTTTCGCATAATCCACTTTTCGGTACTAAATTTTCTATTTAGCGTTTCCAACAATCCATTCTTTATCATCATACTTTCGACGTTTAAGGTCGTTTATGGTTGTGTACGGTTTCTGCTGCTTCATTCAGCTTTTTCAACATTCAGAGTATTGATTTGTAGACTGAGTGCTTTTCAGAATTTCAGAATGAAAGATCATAATTCTAAAAGATGAATGTTATACATATAACTGTTGGTGTAGATATGCTGTGAGTTTTCAAAGTACGGATTGCTGATTCCCGGTAGTTGGTATGTCAGTTCTTATTACAAGATACAGATGAGTACATGATGAGACTTCAATAGATAAATATAGTGATTTGTCGGAGAGATTTAAGCCAAGGAGCAACGAGGTTGCTGGTACATCTGCTGGTAATATGGTGGAATATAATAAAAGGTTCTCCGGTAACAATAAAAGAGCATACATATAAATTAATGTGATAATAAGGTTGTTTCGAACGAAAAGTTGAAGTTGATTTGCTGAAGCTGTGACAAAATTTGCTACTTTGAAAAGGGATCGCAAAGTTATTTTTGCTAATAAATACCAAAGGATCTGACGCGGTACGTGTTAAACTTTTACTCAGTTGCCGAGAGTTTCTCAGGTGCATAACTATATGCATAAATCTTTCCTTCCATAGATGAAGTACGGTTGGTTCATCCTATCGATTGAGGTGTTTTCAAGAATCATGAAAGGTTTGAACGCAGGTTGTAATCGTCAAGATACAAATGAGGTTTAAGATGAAATCAAGTGGCAACTTGAAGAATTATTTAGTTTCATATGTTATAATCAATATTTTAATTCATTTTAATTGTCCAAAGTCGGCAGTCCACAGTTGATAGTCCACAGTTGACAGTATAATAATTTATATATAGTTTAATATATAATATTCGAATTAATTAATAAATATCGTGACCCGTGTACATGTCTCAGACTCGATCACAAGTCAAAGTATATATATTATTTGAGAATCAACCTCAACCCTTTATAGGGAACTCGAACATTACTGCATATAGAGTGTCTATGGTGATTCCAAATAATATATATAGATGCGTCGATATGATATGTCAAAACCTTGTATATGTGTCCCGATATTTAAAGTGTGTAAAATAAATAACAGAAACTAAATGACGATAAATGAAATTGCGATAATTAAATTGCGATAAATAAAATGTAATCAGTTAGCTAGGAACAGTTAGCTAGGAATAGTTAGCGTGGATTCTTAACACAATTTCTCATAGTTAATTAGTCTGTTTCTAACAAATTTTATTTTGTCATATGTTTTCTTCATTATGCCACTTGTTGGATTCTGATATGTCAAAATCCGAATGTGAAATTGAATAAAAAAATAGTTATTCTGCGGTGAACGAATACGTATATCGGTGGTTGTAAGTAAGATAGTGAATGACTGTTGAATCAGATTCGAAGAATGTACAGTATAACTTATTAATGTGAAATCTAAATATTCCTTGGGTATTACCTACCCGTTAAAATATTTTCATCATTAATAGTTTGTACGAAAGAATTTTTAATTACAATCTTTATGAAAATATACATACATATATATTTTCTTCAGATGTAATTATGGATTTAATGAGTCAATATGATATTAAACTTATTAAATTTTCGGTTTGAGCTAAGATAAATAATCTCTAAAACTTTTAGAAACCACATATTCTTCGCAGAATATTTCTTCAATGAAGTTATGAATTAATACTTCATCGTTCATTGTTGTTGGTACTCCTTGGTATCCATGGTGCGTATGACGTTGATGTTCGCGTGACAGATTGTGAAGTTGAGGTTTGCGATGCGGTTGTTTTTGGTGGTGGTAATGGTACTGTTGGCATTGGTGGTGGTACTGGTTATGCTGCTGGTGCTGCTACTGGTGTTTATAACCTTCGCACCATATTCTCTAAAGCCACTACCCGAGCGCGAAGCTCGTTGACTTCTTCTATTACACCGGGGTGATTTTCGGTTCGGACTAGCGGATAAATATAATCTAGAATTTGGTATAGTATATAATCGTGGCGAGATACTCTGGAAATGAGAGAAAAGATGGTGTGAGTTGTAAGGAAACGAAGGAGATAAATTTATAAGAAAATCTTCGACAGAACAATTAAAATGGATGATCGCATTTAAAGCTGATCCTAATTCCCTTGATTATCGGAGAGTCAAATCTTATTAAGAAGATTTTCTTCAAATCCCTTAAAATCTGGGAATCAATCATATCTACGTCAAATGATAATATGAATCTACACTTACTCATTTCACTCTTCTATGTTAGCTTCATTCGTACTCTTCATATAAATGGATTGTTTATCCAAATTATTCGCTGATGATAAAACTCTAATTTTCAGCCCGTATGCATCATGAAAACATACTTATTATCATTCACGACCTTTCCACTCAAATTTCGGGACGAAATTTCTTTAACGGGTAGGTACTGTGACAATCCGGAAATTTCCAACCAAATTTAAACTTTAATCTTTATATGATTCCGACACGATAAGCAATATTTGTTAAGTTAAATTTCAAGAATTTTAAACTATGGTTATACATTCATTCAACCTCGACCAAGTTCCAACGATTCACGAACCATTAAACGAATATGATTATATATGTATATGTGTATATATATTATAACTTGAAACGTAAACAAAATATTAGATTAAATACTTTATATGATTGTATCTGTTTCAAAATGTTTATCAATGGAATTAGAAGATAAGATCAAATGATTGAATTATCAGATATATTAAATTATGATTACAAGTCTCTGTTGAAAGGCCCACGTTGATTTGAGAAATCTTTTCATTTTAACAATATTCGAAAAATGGTAAAGTGATTTATATATATGAACAATTTGTCAATCATTGAGAACTAGACAAAGGATAGTGGAAGATTGAATCTCATAAAGACTCGATTGATCTATTTAGTTTCAAACGTACAAAAACGTTTTCAGTTTAAAAAGAACTTTATTATTAAAACGTATATAATTTTTATAAATATCTAGAACCACTTTTGACAACTCATTACTTAACTAGTATGATAAAGATAACGATATTTATATTTTATTTTATTAAATATATATAACGATTTAAATTAATATTATATATATTTATACGCGTATTATACGTACATAGTTTTATACTTTTACTATACTTAAACTTTACCTTTACTTTATTTTTACTTTACTTTAACTTTAATAATTCATACTTTAATAATTCACTTTAATAATTCATACTTTAATAATTTACTTTAATAATTCACTTTAATAATTCATACTTTAATAATTCACTTTAATAATTCATACTTTAATAATTCACTTTAATAATTCAAAAATCTATTATAAATAGAATTCAATAGGTTTCATTATTTCATAGAAACTTGAAAATAGTTTTCTCTAAACTCTCTCAATCGATTTACATATATATATTTACTCCGTATTATCTCAAGATATTATTAGTATACATAAAATATTACGACGGAGTGCTGTCCGAGTGATTTCGAAGTTGTTTTTTAGAGTGGGATAGGATTAAGGAAATTATGGGTTATAGCTATGGAGGTGATTGAGTATGGTTCATGGGTATGCTCGTGAGGTCAATATAGTGTTTATCATCTCCGTTGCGTTTACCTACCTTTCCTGTAATATTGAATCTCAATATTGATATGTGAGTACTCATAATATAATTTTTACATACTAATAGTGTATCCCTGACTAGTGCTCGAGTATATAGGATTATGCATGCTTGTACTTTTGATATTGCCATTAGATAGGTTATGTTGATTCCTGAATTAGTTACATATACGATTGAGATAAGGTATAAGATATGCATGTCGTTGGAAAGCTAGCGAAAAATAGTTGAATTTTGGTTTAAGAATCACTTGAATCCAAGTAACGGTTAGAAAGTTATGAAATAAACAAATTGCATAATTAATTTCGTAATTAAAATTGCTGATGATAATTAGTGAACTAATTTTCTGGGTTATAAAAAGTGGTTATTTGGATTCTACTCGTCGAGTATATGAATTTTCATATAAAGCACGTCTCGTTTCGTTGAACGGTTGTCAAGTTATGGACAAAAGAAGTTTTGCAAATTTTGACGAAATGTCGAAACGGGAACTGAAATTCTCGCTGATCTGCGTTGTTTCATATATAAAAAAAAATACCACTGAATTCTTTGCTGTAAGGTCTAACAAATGACTCTGGCTGTTTGTCAATTCGAGTCTCGACAATTTTTCTAAAAATCATCAAAGTTGACGGTTTGGTCACATTTTAAAATTCTAAAAAGAGCTGAAACTTTTTTATTTAAAAATGTCAGTTTTGTATCAGTTGTCATGGTCGGCCTGATATGTGTTTACTCTTGCCAAAAATCATGTTATATCTTTGTGCTAACGAGAATTTGCAGGCTTTGACCGTTTGTCAATACGAGTTTTGAGAAATTTTCTAAAAATCTCCAAAGTAGGCTACTCGGTCACTTTTGTAAATTTATTAAAGCTGAAAAATTAACTTTGAAACGCCGAAAACGCGTTGGCAACTACGAGTTGTCTAGGTTTAGTTTACTTCTGTAATATTTATGCTTAATCTTTTTGGTAATGTGTAACTTTTATCTTTGGCCGTTTATCAATCGGAGTTCCGATAATTTTTTTAAAAATAGCTGATGTGGCCCGTTTAGTCATGTTTGACCGAAAATTATTTTTATATAAGTTATTATATATTTGCATGCGACCTCATTTTTACTTTGACCTTTGACTTTTGACTTTAACCTTTGACTTTTGACTTTGAACTTTGACTTTTCCTGTTAACTTTTCAGTTAACTTTTTGCGTTGATTTTCTCTATAAAAAAAAAACCTAAAATACTATTTTATGATTATGAAACCATTTGTGTTACGTTGTTTCACACGTCACCTTTTACTAGAATCTTAATTGAGCATGAGTAATATAACATGTTACTATACTGTAGAGTCAGACTCGAGCTATAGGATAGGATTACACTATGACCTGACCTAAATTGCTATACAAATATTGACCAACATATAAATATATATAATTAATATAGGTTCGTGAATCCGAGGCCAACCTTGCACTTGTTCAATGACGTTATATGTATTTTTACTACGAAATACAGTATGGTGAGTTTCATTTGCTCCCTTTTTACTCATTATATTTTTGGGCTGAGAATACATGCAAATACTTTATTAACTGTTTTACAATATTTATATGCGTGAGTTTCATTTTCCTTTTTATTTGCCCTTTTTACTCTTTACGTTTTTGGGCTGAGAATACATGTAAATGCTTTATTAACTGTTTTACAATATTTATATGCGTGAGTTTCATTTACTCCCTTTTTACTCATTATATTTTTGGGCTGAGAATACATGCAAATACTTTATTAACTGTTTTACAATATTTATATGCGTGAGTTTCATTTGCCCTTTTTACTCTTTACATTTTTGGGCTGAGAATATATGCAAATGCTTTATTAACTATTTTACAATATTTATATGCGTGAGTTTCATTACTCCCTTTTTAAATGCTTTCGCAATATATATTTTTGGGACTGAGAATGCATGCGCTGCTTTTATAAATGTTTTTACGAAATGGACACAAGTGATCGAAACTACATTCTATGGTTGGATTATCTAATCGAATATGCCCCTTTTTATATAGTCTGGTAATATAAGAATTAGGGAACAGAAACCCTAATTGACGCGAATCCTAAAGATAGATCTATCGGGCCCAACAAGCCCCATCCAAAGTACCGGATGCTTTAGTACTTCGAAATTTATATCATGTCCGAAGGAGGATCTCGGAATGATGGGGATATTCTTATTTACATATTGTGAATGTCGGTTACCAGGTGTTCAATCCATATGAATGATATTTTGTCTCTATGTATGGGACGCTTATTTATGAGAAATGAAAATCTTGTGGTCTATTAAAATGATGGAAATGATTATTTATGTTAAACTAATGAACTCACCAACCTTTTAGTTGACACTTGAAAGCATGTTTATTCTCAGGTACGAAAGAAATCTTCCGCTGTGCATTTGCGCATTTTAAAGATATTACTTGGAGTCATTCATGACATAATTCAAAAGACGTTGCATTCGAGTCGTCAAGTTTATCAAGATTATTATTAAGTTAATTATAGTTAGGTATATTATAAAATGGTATGCATGACGTCAACCTTCGATATAATGAAAGATTGTCTTTTTAAAAACGAATGCAATGTTTGTAAAATGTATCATATAGAGGTCAAGTACCTCGCGATGTAACCAATTATTGTGAATCGTTTGTAATCGATATGGACTTTGTCCGGATGGATTAGGACGGGTCCTTTCAGTTGGTATCAGAGCGGTGGTCTTAGCGAACCATGTCTGCATTAGTGTGTCTAACTGATAAGTCGTTAGGATGCATTAGTGAGTCTGGACTTCGACCGTGTCTACATGTCAAAAGTTTTGCTTATCATTTTGTGTCAAAAATTACCTGCTTATCATTCTTAGAGAATCACTTGATTATCATTCCTAGTCTAGACACGTTTTACTGCATTAACTGCATGAAAAGTGTATAGACAAAATTCATATCTTAGCGTATCTGCTACTTCATATCTTAGCATATCTGTTACTGTAAATTTGCCTGACAACTTCAGTAGATTCCTCCGTAATTTATGGGATTTTAGTATTATATATGCATATGTAAATTATGTAGTGCAGGATACTAATCTACATCCTATAATCTATTTCTTATCAAAAATCCTTCATATGATCATACGAGATGAATCCTTCAACTAGTTCGAGTCCCTCAGATTCCGATAGCTATTCCGATAGTTATTCTGACAGCTATTCCGACATAGATGTTCACCTAAGCTCCGAAAACAGCGTCATCGGCATGAATCAACCAATCAGCCATTATCAATTCATCTGATGAGTTCGTAGTCGACTTAATTAATGGAAACGCGCAGAAGGCAATCCCTTCCACCAACCGAATTCACCTCTTGACAATGAACCTGAAGCGTTTACCGGCGAACCTGTTTGAGACACCATTTTCAGTCTCATTTCCGGGGTAACTTGACAAGATTATATTCTATCCACAATTCTGAACCTTATTCATCCGCTCGTTCCGACCGACAATCATCCCGGGATAATTGAAGAAGTCAACGAACTTTGCGCTCGAGTAATCAATTTGGAGAACATGGTGCAAAACTTACCAGCTTCAGCAACATCACCGACACCAACAATACCATCAATAATAGCACCAGTACCATCAACAATCCATACTTCAATATCATCATCTGTACTTTGAGTATGATCTTCGTTCTGCGTATCGTTCTACTTCATTTATCTTCGTTCGACATGGCGAATATGTAATCTCTAAAGTTTTAGATATTATATATTCTTGTTCTAACGATAAATCAAATGAGTTTAATATCATATTGACTCATTAAATCCATGATTACATCTGAAGAAAATATATATGTATATATGTTTTCAAAAAGATTGTAATTAAAAATTCTTTTGTACAAACTGTTAATGGTGAAAATATTTTAACGAGTAGGTAATACCCGAGGAATATTTAAATTTCACATTAATAAGTTACACTGTATATTCTTCGAATCTGATTCAACAGTTATTCACTATCCTATTTACAACCACCAGGATACTCATCCGTTCACCAAAGAATAACTATTTTCATTCAAATTCAATTTCATATTTGGATTTTGACCTATCAGAATCCAACAAGTGGCATAATGAAGAAATAATGGACACAATAAAAATTGATTAGAAACAGACTAATTAACAATATTAAATTTTATTAAGAAACCACTCTAACAAAATCCTAGCTAACTGTTCCTAGCTAACTGTTAATTCTGTATTACATTTTATTTATCGCAATTTATTTATCGCAATTTATTTTATCGTAATTTATATTCTCGCAATTTTATTTATTGTCATTTAATTTCTGTTATTTATTTTACGCACTTTATTTATCGTCATTTAATTTCTGTTATTTATTTTACGCACTTTAAATATCGGGACACGTATACAAGTTTTGACATATCATATCGACACATCTATATATATTATTTGGAATCACCATAGACACTCTATATGCAGTAATGATCAAGTTCTCTATACAGGGTTGAGGTTGATTCTATAATAATATATATACTTTGAGTTGTGATCGAGTCTGAGACATGTACACGGGTCACGATACGTATTAATTAATTCAAATATTATATATTAAACTATATATGAATTTTTGGACTATTATTAGTGGACTATCGACTGTGGACTAATAACATTGGACAATTAAAATGAATTAAAATATTAATTATAACATATGAAACTAAACAATTCTTCAAGTGTGCCACTTGATTTCATCTTAAACGCCATTTGTATCTTGACAATTCTAATCTGCGTTCAAACCTTTCATAATTCTTGAAAACACCTCAATCGAGAGGATGAACCAACCGCACCTCATTTACGGGGGAAAAGATTGATGCATATAGTTATGCACCTGAAAACACTCGGAACCTGAGTAAACGTTTAACACGTAGCTGTGCTAATTCCTTTAGCGTTATTATTATCGAAAATAACTTTGCATCTGTTGTTCGAGATAGTCAGTTTTGTCACAGCTCCAGCAAGACAACTTCCACTTTTCGTACGAAACAACCTTATTATAACATTGATATATACGCGTTCTCTTTTATTGTTACCAGGGAACCTTTCATATTCCACCATATTACCATCAGCGTTTAATCATCTAAAAACACAATTTTTCTGAAACCACCTCGGATTAATAACCGATGATTCAGATATCATAGCATTAAATGCAGAGGAAACAGAAAATGGTAGATGGTCTAAACGATCAAAAGTTTGATGATAAAGAATAATATGTTGGAAAAGCTCAGAAACGTTGGAACTGGAAAACGGATAGAGTTAACCATGAAGGAGACCAAGGACAAATACAAGGGCCATACCCTATATTTAAAGAATCCAAATAATTCTGAATCCGATGAAACCTTCAACGAATATCTTGCTCCGTACTCATGTTAAAATCTTGCGGAAAATCTTCCTCATCAACCACCGAACTTAGAAATTCCAAAATATCATCATCAATATCTTCGATATTTCTGAGGATATTTTCATAAATATTCTCGTCCGAAATTATATACCTCTTCGTGCTTCCTGTGTATCATTATATTGGAAACATTCAATAGAAAATCTAGTACCGAAAAGCGAATTATGCGAAACTATGAAGGAAGCCGTGGACAAATCACAAAAATAAGTTTGACTTCCAAGAATCCAAATGATTCAATGCCTGCTGAAATCTTTAGCGAATACCTTGCTTCCAAATCTAAACCCTTACGGATAAATCTTCTTCATCATCCATCGATATTAGAAATTCTAAGATATCATCGTAGCTTTCATTATAAATATCCACCATATTTCTGAAGATAATTTCATAACTATTCTTATCTGAAATCATTAATCTCTTCGTGCTACATCATATAGAAACTGTTAGTTTCTATATTCAGTAAACTTTTGAGCTTAAAATATGAATGTTATTGAAGTAATGTTGGGAACTGATGCATGAGTTAGTATAATATAATGACACTTGATCAACGTGATTATATTACAGTAACTCATGCTGAGTTTCTAATGGGACGTGATGATTCACAGATCCTAACGTCATCACGTGCCATGTTACATAACTCTGTCACTCTGCTTAACTTCTGAACATATCAAGAAAGTATATTCTTGATAGTTCTATTCTCTGTGAATCTGGTAATTTGACAAATCAAATCGTGCTATTACGTCCCTTCACATTTAGAACATTAACAATGTTCATTCTGAAACTTATATCTGCGAATTCTGGACCATTACAAGAGATGCCAAATTGCCAGAAGAAGAAACGAAGGGACAAAGCTCTGAAATAGAAATTGGAGTATAAATTGCAGCAAATAGGAGGGAGTATTAACTGTGGATGACAATGATTATAGAAAACAGAAGCAAGGACTTCGAGGTATAAGGGAAGATATAAAACTCGATAATAACACATAAATTACAAACCATGTATATCAATGTTTATCGCAACATAAAGACATGGGAGAATTAAAAACATTATAATCCCAAGGGCGAAGTAGAAGAAAGCAGATTCCTCTGGTGGAAGTTGAAAAAGGAGAATGATTGTTGCGATATTAAGGATGAGGACAAGGATCAGAGCTGGATTAAGCATTTTCAGAATCTTTTAGACGTATGAAACAAGAAGGAAAGTATAGGAATGGTGAGAATAATGGAACGAAAAAGTTTAATTTATAATGGAAATATCAGACAGAGTAATCTAGGCAGATCACCGTATTTAATTATAGAGATCTTAATTTCCTTATTCGTCGAAGAATGAAATCTTTTAGATTTCGAAGATTTTCTTTATATCAATTGAATTCCGGAATTTAACCTAGACAACGTCAGAAGTTAAAACGAAACTTCATTTATTCATTTCACTCTTTTGTAATAGCTTCATTCGTGCTCTTCGAATAATCGAATTATTTTATCTGTATTATTCAATAATGATAAAACTCTATTTATCAGCTCATATTCATCAGGAAAACATATTTATTGTTAGCCATGACGACCTCACTCAAATTTCGGGACGAAATTTCTTTAACGGGTAGGTACTGTGATGACCCGGGAATTTTCGACCAAATTTAAACTTTATTCTTGTATGATTTCGACATGTTAAGCAAAGTTTGTAAAGTTGAAGTCTCAAAAACTGTGAACCGTGTTCATGTATACATTTGACCTTTGAACTATTTATATGGATTCAGTTAATCTTTGACTATGCTCCACGATTCACGAACCATTGTGTGTAAATAAATGTGTAAACATATATATATATATATATATATATATATATATATATATATATATATATATATATATATATATATATATATATATATATATATATATATATATGATGTTTTGAGTTAATAAAATACACTTTAATAAATCGGAATTTAAAAGTGTAAAATGATAAATGAAATAATTAAGTACTATTAAAAATTTAATATATATATAAATATCTATATGATTTATATTAATAATTATTTGTATTATATATAAAATTTATAAATATTAAATAAATGTTATGTAATTGTAATATTAATATATTAAACGTAATTACAAGTTAAAAAAAATATAATTGTTATGTTATTATTATTGTTCTTATCATTGTTATTAATATTAATATTGTTATTTGTAATATTAATATTATTATAACATATAATACATAAATACGAAGTTAATACATTTAAATTGTTATAGTATTATCATATTATTATTAATATCATTATCATATTTAATAGTTAAATTATGATATCAATTATTATTTTGATTAATATTTATCATTATTAATATCATTATTATTATAACTAGTGGTAAAGTTATAATTTTAGTGTTATGGTTAATATTAGTATTTTTATTAGATGTTATTATTATCATCATTAAAAATCATTATTATTATTATAAATTAACAATATTATCAATATAAAAAAAATACGAATTATTATTATTATCGGTAATAATATTATTCTTATCAGTTTTATTATTATTATTGCATTATTAGTATTTTTATTTTTATTATTAATATTAATGGTATTATATTTATTAATATGTTTATTAATATGAATTAACCTGTATAAAATATTACATACAAATATATATACGCGTTATTCATATCATTATCAATATCTGTTTTATTCTATTTTTTTTCTGTTATAATGTGCTGCTTGTGATTCTTTGTCGCCTCAATTATCACTATCAAACAACTAGTTTCGTCATCATTTAGATCAGATAAAACCGATGGTATCTACTATTATATGTTAAAAAAAACAAAGAAAGCCTATTTACAGCTCGTCCCCCCTGCACACGACATGAAATAATCAAACATTCAATTTCTTAACAAATTTCAAAATTCAAAAATGCAGAATTGTTAGGAATAATTCACTCAAACTACCTGCTAAATCTCAGCTCTCAATTCCTAATATCAAGCACGAATTTGCGAGTCAAAGGTAAATGCTAAAAAAGTCAAAGTTGTGTTCATCGTAAAATTCATAAAATTTTTGACGTTTCTGTTAAAATTAACGATCTATAAAGTTTCTAAATATGATTTACAACATACTTTATGTTGTAAATATTATGTATAACACCTTCAAATTTAAAATCAAAGTTTTATTTTTTTTTAAAACAGCGAAACTGCCCAGCAGGTATTTTTTTTTATTTTATTTTTTTTCGTTATTCTATTGATGCAAACCAGTTAATCATTGATGACTTTTAATTATTTGAAGAATCTAAAACCTTGTTATTATGATTATATGAAATTGGATCGAATGGATTTTATTGAAGAAGATGAATTTGAGCTTAAAACTAATTACGAGTTATAAATAATTCTGGGTAAATAATATCAGATAAATAAGCATGAAGGAGTGGTGTTGAGTGTTGACGTGTTATCAGGAGGTCACGGGTTCAAGCCCTGCAGTGGCCTATATTTTTTTAGAAACTGATTTGAAGGTAGTTTACTATCCTTTTTCATTTTTATATTTACTATTATTATTATTATTAATTATTATTATTATTATATTATTATTATTATTATTATTATTATTATTATTATTATTATTATTATTATTATTATTATTATTATTATTATTATAAATACTATTATAAATAATAATTGTTATTATTATTGTTGTTGTTATTATTTTTATTAATGATTATTATTAATACAAATATTATAGATATTATTATTATTATTACTAAAAAAAGGTACTAGTTATCATTTACTACATTATCACAATTATAATTACAAGTATGATTATTGTTAGTATTATTGTGGTTACTAATATTAATATCATTTAAAATATTTTCAATTATCTTAATTATTGTTATTATCGATTATCATTTATAACCATTATTATTATTAACATAATAATTAGTATTGTTATTAGTAAATTTATTATCATTATTATCATTAGTAGTAAAATTCTATTATTCATAGTTGCTATTATTATTATTAATATTATTATTATTATTACTATCGTTATTATTATCATTCTTATCATTATTAGTATTATTACCAATGGATATTTTTTATAGATAAAAGTACATCACAATAATATTAAAATTACATATCACCATACTGTTGTTATTAATGATAATTACTAAACTATATATATATAAAATGTATCATATAATACGTAAATATATATTGTTATCATATATAAACCCTAATATATATTTTAACATATTACAAAGAATGATAAATATTAGTTATACTATATATATAAATTAAATATAGTAAATTGATCTAAATATCAAATACTATAACAAGGATATTATTAATAATAATTTATAAAAACCTACTCGATTACGATTACATATTTTAATAAATATACAATTGATATAGGTTCGTGAATCCGAGGCCAACCCAGCATTGTTCAGTTGTTCAATATAGTCATATGTATTTTTACTACAAAATACATTAGGTGAGTTTCATTTGCCCTTTTTACTCTTTACGTTTTTGGGCTGAGAATACATGCAAATGCTTTATTAACTGTTTTACAATATTTATATGCGTGAGTTTCATTTACTCCGTTTTTACTCATTATATTTTTGGGCTGAGAATACATGCAAATACTTTATTAACTGTTTTACAATATTTATATGCGTGAGTTTCATTTGCCCTTTTTACTCTTTACGTTTTTGGGCTGAGAATACATGCAAATGCTTTATTAACTGTTTTACAATATTTATATGCGTGAGTTTCATTACTCCCTTTTTAAATGCTTTCGCAATATATATTTTTGGGACTGAGAATGCATGCGCTGCTTTTATAAATGTTTTTACGAAATGGACACAAGTGATCGAAACTACATTCTATGGTTGGATTATCTAATCGAATATGCCCCGTTTTATATAGTCTGGTAATCTAAGAATTAGGGAACAGAAACCCTAATTGACGCGAATCCTAAAGATGACTATCGTTACATCGACAGTTGACAGGCATGTAAGGCATTTCATAATATATCCAAATATAATTGACTTAATAATAATCTTGATGAACTCAACGACTCGAATGCAACATCTTTTGAAATATGTCATGAATGACTCCAAGTAATATCTCTAATATGAGCAAATGCACAGCGGAAGATTTCTTTCGTACCTGATAATAAACATGCTTTCAAGTGTCAACCAAAAGGTTGGTGAGTTCATTAATTTAATATAAATAATCTTTTCATAATTTTAATAGACCACAAGATTTCATATTTCCATTTCTCATAAACATACGTCCCATGCATAGAGACAAAATATATCATTCATATGGATTGAACACCTGGTAAACGACATTCACAATATACATATAAGAATATCCCCATCATTCCGGGATCCTCCTTCGGACATGATATAAATTTTGAAGTACTAAAGCATCCGGTACTTTGGATGGGGCTTGTTGGGCCCGATAGATCTATCTTTAGAGTTCACGTCAATTAGGGTGTCTGTTCCCTAATTCTTAGATTACCAGACTTAATAAAAAGGGGCATATTCGATTTCGATCATTCAACCATATAATGTAGTTTCAATTACTTGTGTCTATTTCGTAAAATAGTTATAAAAACAGCCATGTATTCTCAGTCCCAAAAATATATATTGCAAAAGCATTTAAAAAGGGATTAATGAAACTCACGCATATAAATATTGTAAAACAGTTAATAAAGCATTTGCATGTATTCTCAGCCCAAAAATGTAAAGAGTAAAAAGGGAGCAAATGAACTCACTATACTGTATTTTGTAGTAAAAATACATATGACGACATTTGAACAATGCAGGGTTGGCCTCAGAATCACGAACCTATATTATTTGTATATTTATTAATATATATAATCGCAATTGAACAAATTCATATATTATAACTTATGTTACATATTATTTATATTCGATTTTGTGTACAAAAATGATTAGTGTTTAGATAGTTTTATCAATATATATTTTCAGTTAGTTTTATAAAAAAATATACTTGATTTGTTATATATGGATATTTGCATAACATTCGTTAATATGATTAATACATACTTTTATATAATATTACCTATAAATGTATTTTTTTATATACATAATATTAATTAGTAAACATATTAATAACGGTAATTAAAAGTTGTATTTGATCATAATAATAAAAAAAATAACAATATTGATAACGATAGTAATTATGGTAATTTTATTGTTAATAATAGTTTGGATAATAGTTTTAATGATAATAATAACGATACTCATAATTTTTAATAATAATACTTATAATAATCTATTATCCTTAATAATAATGATACTAATAATAGGAATACATAATGTTAATACTAATAATTATATAAATGATATTAATACTAATATTTATGAAATTGATAGTAAATCGTATTACTTTCTCATTAATAATAATCATCTTAATCTTAATCACAATAATGATAATAATACTAAATAATAAAATTACTAATAATAAATACATTAGTAATACTTATAATAAAAAAAATGACAATAATAATAACAATCTTGATAAAAACCATTATAATCATAATAACATCAATAATAATAATAATAATAACGATAATAATAATAATAATAATAATAATAATAATAATAATAATAATAATAATAATAATAATAATAATAATAATAATAATAATAATAATAATAATAATAATAACAAAATTTATAAATAAAACTACCTTGAGAAATCCTCTAAAAATAGAAAACTGCCCGAAGCCGGGATTGAACCCGAGACCTCTCACCCAAACACCAACACTCTGACCACTGAACCACATCTATTTTTCTGACTTTATAATCCCTCTGTATTTATTTAACCAGTACCTGTATCGTTCTATACACATCTTCTTCTTCTCCAGTTATAAGTCAACTAGGTAATTAATGAAAACCAATTGACAGGTTTGTGATTAAATTAAGACTTAATATGAAAGATATAAATACTTATTAGTGATTAATTACTTAAAAAAAATAAATATATAAAAGACCTGTGCTGTTCTAACCGTCGCTGCCTTTTTTTTTTAAAAAAAATAAAAATCGATTTTTGATCTTTACGAGTTTATAGCCAAAGATTAATACACAAATTACGTTTCAAAATCGATCGAAGAACAAAGGTTGACTTTGTAAAACCCAAAACTTTGACTCGAAAATTGAGGCTCGATAGGAAAAATTGAAATTTGAGAATTTTCAGATAATTTCAGTGTTTGATTCCTAACAACATGACATTTCTAGATTTTGAATTTATTTACGAAATTAAACTTTTGGCAAAATGACCAAGAACAGAGGTTTAACAAGCTTTTAAGTTTTCTGTTTTTAATTTGCAGTTGAATATGGGTTCCTTGAATTATTGGGCGAATATAGTACCTATAATTGATCTTATTTTGTTTGCAAGGAAG
Source organism: Rutidosis leptorrhynchoides (assembly GCF_046630445.1). Taxonomy (NCBI): domain Eukaryota; kingdom Viridiplantae; phylum Streptophyta; class Magnoliopsida; order Asterales; family Asteraceae; genus Rutidosis; species Rutidosis leptorrhynchoides. The sequence goes on from NC_092335.1 coordinate 457,427,502, forward strand.
CTAGATTGAGACGTGTAGCAAATGGTCGACATAAGTACAAGTATTAGATATCAGAAAATAAATAAAAATTTGGAACAGATGGCTAAATCTAATCTGATTGTACGTAAAGGGAGTTGAAGTGGACTTCTAACAGAATTACAGATAAAGCAATATGTTCTGGTGGTGATGTTAATCCCAAAATATGAATTTTTCTGTATTCATAATTGTATCTCATGTATTTATGTATTTATATATTTATTTAAAATCTGTATGTATATTTATTTACACATGTTATCTATATTTAGTATATGTATATTTATTTCCTAATAATTATAATATTAATATAAATGGTAATGGTAAACTTATTATTGATACTAATAATACTAGTTATAGTATTACTGATAATAATAACATAAATAATAATACAACTTAATCATCTCCAATTTCATATGTATATATATATTAGAAGTAATAATATTACAAATATTAGTTTTAACAACAATAATAATAATGAAGGTAATGAAAATAATATTAATATATCAATTATATTCAACTTGTAATTGAATATAATACTATTTATTATTTATGTAATATTATTTTATATGATGACCTTTACTGAATAGTTAATATTTATATATTTTATATATGTATTTAATATAAATCATATATCCATATTATCATATATATATTTATATATAATTATATATATATATATATATATAAATATATATATATTTATTTATTTTTACAGTAACTTAGTTATTCTATTTATTATTTTACATTTTATATTACAATTAATTAAGGTATATTTTATTAACTTCAAAATATTATCTATTCTTATATTTATATTTATATAATATATACATATTTATTTATAAATAATTGTTCATGAATCGTCGGGAATGGTCAAAGGGTGATTGATTACATGAATATAGTTTTCAAAACTTTCGAGACTCAACATTACCAACTTTTGCTTATCGTCTTGGAAACATATAAAGATTAAAGTTTAAATTTGGTCGAAAATTTCCGGGTCATCACAGTACCTACCCGCTAAAGAAATTTCGTCCCGAAATTTGAGTGAGGTGGTCATGGCTAGCAATAAAATGTTTTCATGACTCATATGAGCTGATAGATAGAGTTTAATTACTATTTGAGTAATAAAGGTAAAATAATTCGATTAATCGAAGCGTATGAATGAAGTTATCACAAAAGCTCGAGATGAAAAAATGGAGATTTTCCATAACTTTTGACGTAGTCGCGATTGAATTCCGGAATTCAAGGGATTTAAAGAAAATCTTCGAATTTAAAAGATTTGATTCTTCGGTGAGTAAGGAAATTAAGATCTCTATAATTAAATACGGTGATCTGCCTCGATTATTGTGTCTGATATTTCCATTATAAATTTACCATTTCCGTTCCATTTGTTTTCGCCACTTCTATACTCAATTCCCAAATTCAAAAGATTTATGAAAATGCTTAACCCTGTTCTGATCCTTGTTCTTATCCTAACTATCGTGATAATCGTTCTTCTTTTCCAACTCCCACCTGAAGAATCTGTTTATTTCTATTATGCCCTAGGGATTATTGTATTTATAATCTTCCCGTGTCTTTATATTGCTATACGTACTGTTATCCACGGTTTGTAATTTCGGTGTTGTCATTGAGCTTTATATTCTCCCTTATATTTCAAATCTTTATGCTTTTGTTTTCTCTTCCCGACTTCAAGTCAAGCGAATAATGGTCCAGAATTCGTAGATATAGAGTTTCGAATGATTATAATGTTCTAAACAGGAAGGAACGTGATAGCACGATTTGATTTTCAAATTTATCAACATCACGGAAGATAGAACCATCAAGAATACATTTTCTTGATTTGTTCGGAAGTTAAATAGAATGAAAGAGTTATGTAACATGGCACGTGATGACGTTATGATCTGTGAATCATCACGTCCCATTAGAAACTCAGCATGACTTACAGTAATATAATCACGTTGATCAAGTGTCATTATATTATACTAACTCATGCATCAGTTTCCCACATTACGTTAATAACATTCATATTTTAAGCTTGAAAGTTTACAGAATATAGAAACTAACAGTTTCTATATGATGTAACACTGATATCATGAAGAGATTAATGATTTCAGATAAGAATACTTATGAAAATATCTTCAGAAATATGGAGGATATTTATAATGAAAGATACGATGATATCTTGGAATTTCTAATATCGATGGATGATGAAGAAGATTTATCCGTAAGGGTTTAGATTCGGAAGCAAGATATTTGCTAAAGACTTCATCAGAAATAGAATCATTTAGATTCTTTGAAGTCAAACTTATTCTTTGTGATTTGTCCACGGCTTCCTTCATAGTTTCGCATAATCCGCTTTTCAGTACTAAATTTCTATTGAATGTTTTCAATATAATGATACACAGGAAGCACGAGAAGGTATATAATTTCGGTCGAGAATATTTATGAAAATATCCTCAGAAATATCGAAGATATTGATGATGATATTTTGAAATTTATATGTTCGATGGTTGATGGGGAAAGACTTTCTGCAAGATTTTAACATGAGTACGGAGCAAGGTATTCATTGAAGGTTTCATTGGATCCAGAATTACCTGGATTCTTTGAATATATGGTATGGTCCTTGTATTTGCCCTTGGTCTTCTTCATAGATAGCTCAATCTGTTTTTCAATACCCAATTTTTTGTCGAGCGTTCCCAACACTCCTTTCTTTATCATCAAACTTTTGGTCGTTTAGACCATCTACCATTTTTCTGTTTCCTCTGCATTTAATGCTATGACATCTAAATCATCGATTATTAATCCAAGGTGGGTTCAGGAAAATTGTGTTTTTAGATGATTAAACGCTGATGGTAATATGATGGAATATGAAAGGTTCCCTGGTAACAATAAAAGAGCACGCGTATATATATCAAGATTATAATAAGGTTGTTTCGAACGAAAAGTCGAAGTTGACTTGATGGAGCTGTGACAAAATTGACTAATTTTGAAAAGGAATTGCAAAGTTATTTTTGATAATAACAATGCCAAAATAATTTAACACGGATACGTGTTTAATATTTACTCAGGTTCCGAGTGTTTTCAGGTGCATAACTATATGCATCAATCTTTCCTTCCGTAGATGAAGTGCGGTTGGTTCATCCTCTCAATTGAGGTGTTTTCAAGAATTTTGAAAGGTTTGAATGTAGATTGTAATCGTCGAGATATAAACGAGGTTTAAGATGAACTCAAGTGGCAACTTGAAGAATTGTTTAGTTTCATATGTTATAATCAATATTTTAATTCATTTTAATTGTCCAATATTGGTAGTCCACATTTAACAGTCGATAATTACTAATTCAATAATTCATATATAGTTTATAATATTCGAATTAATTAATACGTGTCGTGACCCGTATACGTCTCAGACTCGATCACAACTCAAAGTATATATATTATTATAGAATCAACCTCAACCCTGTATAGAGAACTCGATCATTACTGTATATAGAGTGTCTATGGTGATTCCAAATAATATATATATATATATGTGTCGATATGATATGTCAAAACTTTGTATACGTGTCCCGATATTTAAAGTGCGTAAAATATATAACAGAAAATTAAATAACGATAAATAAAGTGCGTAAAGTAAATAACAGAAATTTAATGACGATAAATAAAATTGCGAGAATGTAAATTGCGATAAAATAAATTGCGATAAATAAAATGTAATCAGTTAGCTAGGATTTTGTTAGCGTGGATTCTTAACAAAATTCCTCATAGTTAATTTGTTTGTTTCTAACAAATTTTATTTTGTCCAATATTTTCTTCATTATGCCACTTGTCGGATTCTGATAGGTCAAAATCCAAATATGAAATTGAATGAAAATGGTTATTCTGTGATGAACGGATTCGTATAGCTGTGGTTGCAAGTAGGATAGTAAATGACAGTTGAATCAGATTCGAAGAATATACAGTGTAATTTATTAATGCGAAATCTAAATATTCCTCGGGTATTACCTACCCGTTAAAATATTTTCACTATTAACAGTTTGTACAATAAAAATTTTAATTACAATCTTTATGAAAACATATATACATATATATTTTCTTCAGACGTAATTATGGATTTAATGAGTCAATATGATATTAAACTCATTTGATTTACCCTTAGAATAAGAATATATAATCTCTAAAACATTAGAGATTACCTAATCGCCATGTCGAACGAAGATAAATGATGTAGAACGATGATTATACTCGAGGTACAGAATGAGATGTTGAGGCATGGATTGTTGAAACTTAGGTTGTTGGTTGTACTGGTCCCATTGGTGCTGAGGCTGGTGATGGTACTGGTGTTGGTGATACAGCTGGTGCTTGCAAATTGTATATCATGCTTTCTAAAGTTAATACTCGAGCTCGGAGTTCTCTAACTTCTTCTACTAACCCTGGTTGATTATCAGTGTGAGGTAGTGGTCGGATATCTTCTCTAGTTCCGTTAATGGTAGATTCAAGACGAAAAATTCTTGCAAATAGGGTATAAACGGTGTTGCGAACAGGTTCACCGGTGAGCGGGTCAAGTACTCCAAGGTTAGGTGGTAGATTCGATTCATGATATGGAGTACCTTCTTCCCTTCTCCATAGGGTGAGTATGTCACGAACCCACCCCCATTTTCTCCAGTAATCACGGTAGTTGATTGGTTGGTGTGCTCCTGTCACGCTGTCTTCGGAGTCAGAGGAACTTGGTTGATTCGTAGAGGCCATCTTACGCGATCTCAGGAAAGATTTTTGGTATGAAGAGTTTAGTGACAGCAATTTATAGTTGGATGGTATTCTCAATGCATAATTTGCATAGATATATATAGTACCAGGATCCCTTAAATTAAGGAGAAATTTACGAGAGATATCAGGCAAGGTCTACAGTAACAGATACGCTAAGATATGAATTTTTGTCTATACACTATTCCTGCAGTCAATGCAGCAAGACGTGTCTAGACTAAGAATGATAAGCAGATAATTTTCGACACAAAATGATAAGCAAAACTTTTTGACATGCAGACACGGTCGAAGTCTAGACTTACTAATGCATCCTAACGACTTATCAGTTAGACACACTAATGTAGACCTGGTTCGCTAAGACCTCTGCTCTGATACCAACTGTGAAGACCCGTCCTAATCCATCCGGACGAAGTCCATATCGATTACAAACGATTCACAACAGTTGATTTCATCGCGAGGTAATTGACCTCTATATGATAAATTTTACAAACATTGCATTCGTTTTTAAAAGACAAACTTTCGTTACATCGACAGTTGACAGGCATGTAAGGCATTTCATAATATATCCAAATATAATTGACTTCATAATAATCTTGATGAACTCAACGACTCGAATGCAACATCTTTTGAAATATGTCATGAATGACTCCAAGTAATATCTCTAATATGAGCAAATGCACAGCGGAAGATTTCTTTCGTACCTGAGAATAAACATGCTTTCAAGTGTCAACCAAAAGGTTGGTGAGTTCATTAATTTAATATAAATAATCTTTTCATAATTTTAATAGACCACAAGATTTCATATTTCCATTTCTCATAAACATACGTCCCATGCATAGAGACAAAATATATCATTCATATGGATTGAACACCTGGTAACCGACATTCACAATATACATATAAGAATATCCCCATCATTCCGGGATCCTCCTTCGGACATGATATAAATTTTGAAGTACTAAAGCATCCGGTACTTTGGATGGGGCTTGTTGGGCCCGATAGATCTATCTTTAGAGTTCACGTCAATTAGGGTGTCTGTTCCCTAATTCTTAGATTACCAGACTTAATAAAAAGGGGCATATTCGATTTCGATCATTCAACCATATAATGTAGTTTCAATTACTTGTGTCTATTTCGTAAAACAGTTATAAAAACAGCCATGTATTCTCAGTCCCAAAAATATATATTGCGAAAGCATTTAAAAAGGGATTAATGAAACTCACGCATATAAATATTGTAAAACAGTTAATAAAGCATTTGCATGTATTCTCAGCTCGAAAATGTAAAGAGTAAAAAGGGATCAAATGAACTCACTGTACTGTATTTTGTAGTAAAAATACATATGACGACATTTGAACAATGCAGGGTTGGCCTCAGAATCACGAACCTATATTATTTGTATATTTATTAATATATATAATCGCAATTGAACAAATTCATATATTATAACTTATGTTACATATTATTTATATTCAATTTTGTGTACAAAAATGATTAGTGTTTAGATAGTTTTATCAATATATATTTTCAGTTAGTTTTATAAAAAAAATATACTTGATTTGTTATATATGGATATTTGCATAACATTCGTTAATATGATTAATACATACTTTTATATAATATTACCTATAAATGTATTTTTTTATATACATAATATTAATTAGTAAACATATTAATAACGGTAATTAAAAGTTGTATTTGATCATAATAATAAAAAAAATAACAATATTGATAACGATAGTAATTATGGTAATTTTATTGTTAATAATAGTTTGGATAATAGTTTTAATGATAATAATAACGATACTCATAATTTTTAATAATAATACTTATAATAATCTATTATCCTTAATAATAATGATACTAATAATAGGAATACATAATGTTAATACTAATAATTATATAAATGATATTAATACTAATATTTATGAAATTGATAGTAAATCGTATTACTTTCTCATTAATAATAATCATCTTAATCTTAATCACAATAATGATAATAATACTAAATAATAAAATTACTAATAATAAATACATTAGTAATACTTATAAAAAAAATTGACAATAATAATAACAATCTTGATAAAAACCATTATAATCATAATAACATCAATAATAATAATAATAATAACAACGATAATAATAATAATAATAATAATAATAATAATAATAATAATAATAATAATAATAATAATAATAATAATAATAATAATAATAATAATAATAACAAAATTTATAAATAAAACTACCTTGAGAAATCCTCTAAAAATAGAAAACTGCCCGAAGCCGGGATTGAACCCGAGACCTCTCACCCAAACACCAACACTCTGACCACTGAACCACATCTGTTTTTCTGACTTTATAATCCCTCTGTATTTATTTAACCAGTACCTGTATCGTTCTATACACATCTTCTTCTTCTCCAGTTATAAGTCGACTAGGTAATTAATGAAAACCAATTGACGGGTTTGTGATTAAATTAAGACTTAATATGAAAGATATAAATACTTATTAGTGATTAATTAGTTAAAAAAAATAAATATATAAAAGACCTGTGCTGTTCTAACCGTCGCTGCCTTTTTTTTTTTAAAAATAAAAATCGATTTTTGATCTTTACGAGTTTATAGCCAAAGATTAATACACAAATTATGTTTCAAATTATACCTAAAAACTTTCCCAATAATCAATTTAACTGAAAATTTCAAATTGAACTCGAATTCGATCGAAGAACAAAGGTTGACTTTGTAAAACCCAAAACTTTGACTCGAAAATTGAGGCTCGATAGGAAAAATTGAAATTTGAGAATTTTCAGATAGTTTCATTGTTTGATTCCTAACAACATGACATTTCTAGATTTTGAATTTATTTACGAAATTAAACTTTTGGCAAAATGACCAAGAACAGAGGTTTAACAAGCTTTTAAGTTTTCTGTTTTTAATTTGCAGTTGAATATGGGTTCCTTGAATTATTGGGCAAATATAGTACCTATAATTGATCTTATTTTGTTTGCAAGGAAGCTAGATTGAGACGTGTAGCAAGTGGTCGACATAAGTACAAGTATTAGATATCAGAAAATAAATAAAAATTTGGAACAGATGGCTAAATCTAATCTGATTGTACGTAAAGGGATTTGAAGTGGACTTCTAACAGAATTACAGATAAAGCAATATGTTCTGGTGGTGATGTTAATCCCAAAATACGAATTTTTCTGTATTCATAATTGTATCTCATGTTTTATGTATTTATATATTTATTTAAAATCTGTATGTATATTTATTTACACATGTTATCTATATTCAGTATATGTATATTTATTTCCTAATAATTATAATATTAATATAAATGGTAATGGTAAACTTATTATTGATACTAATAATACTAGTTATAGTATTACTGATAATAATAACATATATAATAATACAACTTAATCATCTCCAATTTCATATGTATATATATATTAGAAGTAATAATATTACAAATATTAGTTTTAACAACAATAATAATAATGAAGGTAATGAAAATAATATTAATATATCAATTATATTCAACTTGTAATTGAATATAATACTATTTATTATTTATGTAATATTATTTTATATGATGACCTTTACTGAATAGTTAACATTTATATATTTTATATATGTATTTAATATAAATCATATATCCATATTATCATATATATATATATATATATTTATATATAATTATATATATATATATAAATATATATATTTATTTATTTTTACAATAACTTAGTTATTCTATTTATTATTTTACATTTTATATTACAATTAATTAAGGTATATTTTATTAACTTCAAAATATTATCTATTCTTATATTTATATTTATATAATATATACATATTTATTTATAAATAATTGTTCATGAATCGTCGGGAATGGTCAAAGGGTAATTGATTACATGAATATAGTTTTCAAACTTTCGAGACTCAACATTACCAACTTTTGCTTATCGTCTTGGAAACATATAAAGATTAAAGTTTAAATTTGGTCAGAAATTTGATAATAATAATAATAGTAAAAAAATAATAATAATAATAATAATAATAATTAAATTGCTACCTTTTTAAGAAACCAGTAAAAAAAATAGGAAAAGCCCCTGCCCGGGCTCGAACCCGAGACCTCCCGCTCACACCCAAACACTCAAGACCACTCCTCTGTTCTTGTTTTTCTTGAACTAATCCAGTTCCATTTATTATTAACCCTTATACTTACTGACTCCATCTTCTTCACTAATCCAATTGATTCCAAGATCATTCTTTACTCTTCCTAACTATTACTGAATCGATTTTGGGACTTAATATTTAACTCAGAGACACTTGTTTGTGATTGATTGAGTTGAAAAAAAAAATATAATAAAAAAAAAATTCTGCTGCTAGCGACTATAACAAAAAAAAAAAATTAAATTCGATTTTGAGCACGTAATGGGTATTGAGTATAACATGCAATAATTTTCTAATCATATAAATAAACTATTGGAACCGTCAATTAACCTTAAAACACAAACACGAACTCGAATTTGATTCAAGAACATTAGTTGACTTTCAAAAACCAAAACTTTGACTTCGAAATTTGGATTCATTAGAAAGAATTGAAACTTGAAACTTTACAGGAAGTTTGAGTATATGATTCCTAACATGATTGCATTATTAGATTTTTAAAACTCACTCGAAATCGAAATATGGTAAAAAAAATGAAGAACAGAGAATAATGGGTTTGGTTTATGAAATTTCTGTTTAATTCGATTTTTACAGTAGGTGATTGCACAAATTGAGGTACTACATATATTCAATCAGGGTTGTTGTGTATTGATTGTTTGAAACCGACCCGTAACAAATTGTAGACATGATTTTAGACAGAAACAAAAAATGAAGAAAAAGAGAAATAAAAAAAAAAAAAATCGATCGTGATCTTCACTGATTTTGGACTGTTTTGAAAATGGAATCAAATGTGTTTAAATTATCAGCCAAAAAAAAATAGACAGCGAAATACAACTGGACTATTGGATTAATATAGTAATAATTCTTTTAATATTATAAATAAAAATACTAATAATATTATAAATAATAATATTTATTAATAATAATAATAACATTAATGATAATAATAGTAAGTTGTATCTTAATATAAACAACCTTACTTATAATAATGATTTTAATAAATATTAATACTATTTATATTAATATTAATAATAATACCAATAATAATAATATATTAGTATCAATTATAATGATACTAGATAATAATAATAATGATATTATCAACGAAAATAAAAAAAATGGTAATAATGATAAATTTTATAATAATAATGATAACTTATAATTATAACAATGTTTTTTTTTTTTTTTTGTTAATGGTATTGGTAAAAGTAATAATATTAATAAGAGTAATAGTATTAATAATGATAACTAATAATATTATAATTTAATTATAATCTTAATCATTATTATACTAATATTTATATTTAAAAATCTTTATTTTGAAAATCCTAATCTTTTATTTATTAGACTTTCAATATTTACAACTATAACAGTAATAATATAAATATTGATATTTCTATTAATAATAAAATGACTATATTAATTGTATTATTTCAACAACTAGATTTTTATTTGTAATCAATTTACTTTCTTAATATTGCATTTTATTAATTATATAATATCTGATGATTATATGATATATACTATATAATTGTTTATTTAATTCATATACATTTCTATTTACGGTTTTATGGTTCGTGAATCGTTGGGAGTAGTTACGGGTTAAATGATTACATGAACACAATTCAAAGTTTTTTAGACTCAACATTACAGACTTTGCTTAACACGCCAGAATCATATATAAAGATAAAGTTTAAATTTGGTCGGAAATTCCCGGGTCGTCACAGTACCTACCCGTTAAAGAAATTTCGTCCCGAAATTTGAGTGAGGTCGTCATGGCTAACAATAAATATGTTTTCCTGACGAATATGAGCTGATAAATAGAGTTTTATCATTATTGAATAATACAGATAAAATAATTCGATTATTCAAAGAGCACGAATGAAGCTATCATAAAAGATTGAAATGAGGAAAATAAGATTCGCCTTAGCTTTTGACGTGGTCAGGGTTGAATTTTGAAACTAAGATACATCTTAACTTTTGATGTAATCACGATTGAATTTAGAAAACATGATGCGTCTTATCTTTTGACGTTGTTTTGGTTGAATTCCGGAATTTAAGGGATTTGAAGAAAATCTTCAAAATCTAAAAGATTTGATTCCCCTGTGAATAAGGAAATTTAGATTTCTATAATTAGATGCGGTGATCTGCCTCGATTCCTTTGTCTGATATTTTCACTATAAATTTTACCTTTTCCCTTCCATTAATTTTCACCACTTCAATACTCAATTCTCAAATTCAAAAGATCGTGAAAATACTTAATCCATTTCTGATCTTTGTACTTATCCTGGTTATCGCAACAATCATTTTCCTTTTCCAACTTCCACCGGAGGAAATCCGTTTATTTCTACTATGCTTTAGGGATTATTGTATTTATAATTCTCCCATGTCTTTATATTGCTATACGCACTGATATCCACGGTTTGTAATTTCAGTGTTGTTGTTGGGCTTTATATTTTCTCTTTTATTTTGGAGCTCTTTGCCTTTTTATTATCCTCCCGACCTCTAGTAAAGCGAGTAACGGTCGAGAATTCGTAAGTAGGAAATTTCGAATAAACATCATGTTCTAAATAAGAACTAATGTATTAGCACGATTTGATTTATCAAATTATCAGAATCACTGAGAGTATAACTATCAAGAATATACTTTCTTGATATGTTCAGAAGTTAAGCATAATGAAAGAGTTATGTAACATGACATGTGATGACGTTACGATCTGTGAATCATCACGTCCCATTTGAAACTTAGCATGACTTACTGTAATATAATCACGTTGATCAAGTGTCATTATATTATACTAACTCATGCATCAGTTCCCAACATTACTTCAATAGCATTCATATTTTTGAGCTCGCAAGTTTACAGAATATGAAAACTAACAGTTTCTATATGATGTAACACTGATAGCTCGAAAAGATTTATGATTTCAGATAAGAATAATTATAAAAATATCTTCAGAAATATGGAGGATATTTATAATGAAAGATACGATAATATCTTTGAATATCTAAGATCAGAAAATGATGGAGACTATTGTCCGCAAGGGTTTAGAGTAATGAGCAAAATATTCGCTAAAGACTTCAGCAGACATTGAATCATTTAGATTCTTTAAAGTCAAACTTATTCTTTGTGATTTGTCCACGGGTTCTTTCATAGTTTCGCATAATCCGCTTTTCGGTACTAAATTTTCTATTGAATGTTTCCACTATAATGATACACAGGAAGCACGAGGAGGTATGATGAGAATATTTATGAAAATATCCTCAGAAATATCGAAGATATTGATGATGATATTTTGGAATTTCTAAGTTCGATAGTTGATGGGGAAAGATTTTTCTCAAGATTTTAACATGACTTCGGAGCAAGATATTCTCTAAAGATTTCAACGGATCTAGAATTACCTGAATCCTTTGAATATAGTGTTTGGTCCTTGTATTTGTCCTTGGTCTCCTTCGTGGTTAGCTCAATCCGTTTTCCAGTTCCAACTTTTCTGAGCTTTTCCAACATTCTATTCTTCATCATCAAACTTTCGATGATTAGGGTCGTTTACAATTTTTGTTGCTTCATTCAACTTTTCAAAATTCAGAGTATTGGTTCACAGACTGGGTGCTTTTTAGAATTTCAGAATGGAAGATCATTATTCTAAGAGATAAATGTTATACATATAACTGTTGATGTAGATATACTGTGAGTTTTCAAAGTACTGCTTGCCGATTCTTCTACATTTACTGCTACCATATCTGAATCATTGGTTATCGATCTGAGGTGATTTCAAGAGAATTTTGTTTTTAGATGATTAAACGCTGACGGTAATATGGTGGAATATAAAAGGTTCCCCGGTAACAATAAAAGAGCATACATATAAATCAAGGTGATAATAAGGTTGTTTCGAATGAAAAGTTGACGTTGATTTGCTGGAGCTGTGATAAAATTTGCTACTTTGAAAGGAATTACCAAGTTGTTTTAGGTAATAATAACACTAAAGGAATTAGCACAACCATGTGTTAAACGTTTACTCAGTTTCCGAGAATTTTTCAGATGCATAACTATATGCATCAATCTTTTCTCCCGTAGATGAAGTGCGGTTGATTCATCCTATCGATTGAGGTGTTTTCAAGAATCATGAAAGGTTTGAACGTAGATTGTAATTATGATGATACGAATGGAGTTTAAAATGAAATCAAGTGGCAAACTTGAAGAATTGTTTAGTTTCATATGTTATAATCAATATTTTAATTCATTTTAATTGTCCGGTGTTGGTAGTCCACAGTTGATAGTCCACAGTAACAGTCCAGTAATTCATATATAGTTTAATATATAATATTCGAATTAATTAATAAATATCGTGACCCGTGTACATGTCTCAGACTCGATCACAACTCAAAGTATATATATTATTTGAGAATCAACCTCAACCCTGTATAGAGAACTCGATCATTACTGCATATAGAGTGTCTATGGTGATTCCAAATAATACATATAGATGCGTCGATATGATATATCAAAACCTTGTATACGTGTCCCGATATTTAAAGTGCTTAAAATAAATAACAGAAATTAAATGACAATAAATAAAGTGCGTAATGTAAATAACAGAAATTAAATGACGATAAATAAAATTGCGAGAATGTAAATTGCGATAAATAAACTGCGATAAATAAATTGCGATAATTAAATGGTAATACAGAATTAACAGTTAGCTAGGAACAGTTAGCTAGGATTTTTTTAGCGTGGATTCTTAATAGAATTTCATATAGTTAATTAATATTCCTAGCTTTGATGTAGTACTGGGAATAGATTGGTTGAGCTCGCTTAGGGCTAATATTAAGTGTGATAGGAAAATGATTACCTTTCGTTCGACCGATGGAACCCGTGTTGTGGCCCGAGGGGAGCGGGGAGGGTATAATTTTCTGTTGAAAACCATGATGAAGCTAAAAAGTCGATGGCAGAGGGTTGTGAATCATTTCTTGCATATGTGATTGATGCGAAGAAAGAAAAGAAAACAGTGGCCGATATTCCGATAGTATCAGAATTTCCCGAAGTGTTCCCAGATGAGTTATCAGGTCTGCCGCCGGTAAGGGAAGTTGAATATAAGATTGAATTGGTTCCTGGAACAACTCTAGTTGCAAAAGCTCCATACCGATTAGCGCCGTCTGAAATCCGTGAAATGATGTCACAGATTCAAGAACTATTAGATCGTGGGTTTATCCGACTGAGTTCTTCACCGTGGGGTGCTCCGGTATTGTTTGTTAAAAAGAAAGATGGGTCAATGCGTATGTGTATTGATTATCGTGAATTGAACAAAAGAACAGTGAAGAATAAGTATCCGTTACCTCGAATAGACGATTTTTTCGATCAGTTACAGGGTGCTTCATTCTTTTCTAAGTTAGACTTACGATTCGGATATCATCAGGTTCGTGTTGCTGAATCAGATATACCGAAAACAGCGTTCAGAACAAGGTATGGTCATTATGAATTTCTTGTCATGCCGTTTGGGTTGACGAATGCGCCAGCAATCTTCATGGATCTAATGAATAGAGTGTGTCGCCCGTTCTTAGATAAGTTTGTGATTGTGTTTATAGATGATATACTAGTGTATTCAAAGACCGAAAGTGAACATACTGAACATCTGAGACAGGTTTTGAACATGTTGAAACGTGAACAACTATTTGCAAAATTTTCAAAGTGTGAATTTTGGTTACGTGAAGTGCAGTTTTTGGGTCATGTGATTTGTGCCGAAGGTATAAAAGTTGATCCGACAAAGATAGAAGCGGTAATGAATTGGAATTCTCCGAAGACTCCGACTGAGATTAAGAGTTTTCTGGGATTAGCCGGTTACTATCGCAGATTTATCAAGGATTTCTCGAAAATAGCGGGTCCGTTGACTAAGTTGACTCGTAAAGATGTAGCCTTTCGATGGACTGATGAACAGGAAAAGGCTTTTCAGATTTTGAAACAGCTACTGTGTCAGGCACCAGTGTTAGCTTTACCAGAAGGTTCAGACAACTTCGTGGTATACTGTGATGCATCATATGCTGGGTTGGGTTGTGTATTAATGCAAAGAGATAAAGTAATCGCCTACGCCTCGCGATAGTTGAAAGTTCATGAGAAGAATTATCCAGTGCATGATCTTGAAATGGCTGCAGTAGTGTTTGCTTTGAAACTGTAGAGACACTATTTGTATGGAACCCATTGTGTTATATGTACAGATCACAAGAGTTTGCAGTATATCTTCTCACAGAAAGAATTGAATATGCGTCAGAGACGATGGCAAGAGTTGATCAAAGATTACGATTGTGAAATTAAATACCATCCGGGTAAGGCAAATGTGGTTGCAGATGCGCTAAGTCGTAAAAAGTCAAGTGAAAATGTGAAATTTCTTCGTTTGAATATAACTTCAGATTTGATTAACAGCTTAAAAACCATTCAGGCCTGTGCTTTAGAGGACGAACATATTAAATCTGAACAAATGACCAAACGAAAAGTGGACTTAATTGATGACTCACGTGGACTAAAGACCTTAAACAATCGTGTTTGGGTGCCTAAGCTTGGAGATTTGAGGGATTTAATCATGACGGAAGCTCACAAATCCAGATTGACAGTACATCCGGGTAGTAATAAGATGTATCATGATTTGAAAACAGTGTATTGGTGGCCAACAATGAAATCAGATATCGCCCGTTATGTCGAAAAGTGTCATATATGTGCTCAAGTGAAGGCCGAACATCAGAAACCTTATGGTTCGTTACGTCAGTTACAGATTCCAGAGTGGAAATGGGAACATATAACGATGGATTTTGTGACCAAATTACCTCGAACTCAGAAAAGACATGATATGATTTGGGTAATAGTGGATCGCCTAACTAAAAGTGCTCATTTTCTTGCTACTCGTGAAACAGCTTCGTTAAGTGAGTTAGCCAAATTGTATATAAACGAGATAGTTAGTCGAAATGGTGTGCCATTATCGATCGTTTCAGACAGAGATTCCAGATTTGTGTCGAATTTTTGGAATAGTCTTCAACAGAATTTGGGTACATGTATGAATTTAAGTACAGCTTATCATCCTCAGACAGACGGTCAGAGTGAAAGAACGATACAGACTTTGGAGGATATGTTAAGGGCTTGTGTGTTAGAATTCGGTGGTTCGTGGGATACACATTTGCCGTTGGTCGAATTTGCGTATAATAATTCATATCATTCGAGTATAGGGATGCCGCCCTATGAAATGTTATACGGTCGTCGTTGCAGAACTCCGACTTGTTGGTTAGAAGCCGGGGAGAAACAGTTTGCAGGTCCCGAAATTGTTCAAATGACAGCCGAAAAAGTTGCAATTGCGAGAGAAAAGTTGAAAGCCGCTAGAGATAGGCAGAAAATGTATGCTGATCCGCGTAGACGTCCGGTAACCTTTAATGTGGGTGAACGAGTGTATCTGAAAGTTTCGCTGTGGAAAGGGGTTATCAGATTCGGTAAACGTGGTAAGTTAGCACCGAGATTTATTGGTCCGTTTTCGATCAGTGAAGTGTTGAATGATGAGACTGTGGTGTTAGATCTTCTGCCAGAGTTAGCTGGTATTCATAATACATTCAACGTATGTTATCTTCGTAAGTGTAAAGTCGACGATGAAACACAACTTCTTCCTTTAGAAGATTTAAGGGTCGATTTGAATAAGAAATTCGTGGAAGAGCCGGTCCGTGTAGTTGACCAAAAGGTGACTAAGCTGAGAAAGAAAGAGATTCCGATGGTGTTGATTGAGTGGAAACACAGTTTGGGTTCTAATTTTACATGGGAGACAGAAGAGTTGATGAGAAATCGCTACCCTCGTTTGTTTGACCAAGACCAGATTCCGAGGACGGAATCTTCTTAAGGGGGGTGGATTTGTAACAGACTGAAACCCGGGCTAGTTGTAAGTTGCCTATTTTGCCTTAGGGTTTGTGCTTAGTCTTAAGTGCTTTTATTTTAATTATTTTATTAGTGTTTTATTATAATTGTGTTGTGACCAGTTTGTGACAAGGGTCCCAGAACAGGTTTGTTTATTTAATTTGGACCTCGTTTGGGCTACCTAATCTTGTGCGAAAGATTTTAGATAACTGGTAAATACCCGTGTGTAATGGGGTATTATTTTTTAACACATAAGAGTGTAATATCTGGATGTTTCCATCCATTTCACCTAATTTCCCAAAACTAGAACGTACCTAAACTCTTTCACTCTCAAAACCCTAATCAAATCCAAGTAAGAAATTCGATCAAGTAGCTTAAGTGACTAATTTCTTGTATCCTTGTGATCATCTAATCAGGTTTGTTTACTTGAATCCTTGCTTTGATTCTTGATTAATTGAGTTTTTGTGTTCTTGAATAAAAGTGTGATTTTAAGCTTGAATCTTCATTTTTGGTGTTTGTTATGCTTAATTGATGTTAGAAATAGGTTGTATATATGTTTAGTAGCTTCCATGTGCTTAAAAACGGATCAAAAACACTCAAAAATCGAGTTTTGGGCGAAAAAATCACGAAATCAGCGAATGTGTTCGAACGAGTTGCTACAGTGCCCGAGTTGATACAGTGCCTGAGGTGCTACAGTGTCACTATTTGCTACAGTACCGAGTTGCTACAGTGTCACTATTTGCTACAGTGTTCGGTATTTGCTACAGTTTCACTATTTGCTACAGTACCGGAGTTGCTACAGTATCGATTGCTACAGTGTCACTATATGCTACAGTACCGAGTTGCTACAGTGCCACTATTTGCTACAGTACCTTTTATGAAATTGAAACGGGCGTAACTTTCAAAACGTAACTCCGTTTTTGATGAATAAACTATCGTTGGAATCGTAATAAATAATACTTTTTAATGGTGAACTTTTAAAAAACTAGATCAAACTGTTTTTGGGCTGCAAAAGGAGTTTTAGTGTGTATGTCGTGTTTTGCACGCACCTGTATGCCATTATTGAGTGGAGTCATGATGTAGACTCATAAAATTATGAATATATGGTGTTATGACCTAGTTAATCGTATGAAATGATTATATTATTTATTGGATATGTATATTAACTTTGTTTATGTTGTTCTCAGGTTATAAGGACAAGGAGGAAGCTCGGAAATAATAACTGAGCAGTTGCTGGTAATTGGTGAGTGGGTCTATCTACGGATAGAGTTTAAGTAGCATATCATGCTACTGTGGTTGACTCTTTTACCATGCATAATGTAGGAATTGCTATGATAGAATAATATCGTTTGCCTGATGTTGTATGTGAATTATGTGTACACTGTGTGAATGGCACCAGTCGGGCCTAGGGAGACTGGGGACTCGAGACCGTGCCTAGGAGAGGTTAGAGTCCGTATGAGGTCAACCGTGCCTAGGGGAGGTTGTGTCCATAGGCTACTGATTGTGGAGTATAGTGTGAATGATGCATCCCCTGCATCTGGATAACTATACTGTGAATTGAGTAGCAGGGACTATCGGTAGACTCAGGCCCGATCAGCTGAGAGTCGTGTGCTCGTACAAGCCGCCGATCCTCGTATTGTCTTATTGTATGCTAGTTGGTAGTTAGCAAGTGTTGTTGTTAGTATATAGCTTGTGTGTGGCTTAAGCTATATCTGTTAGATAGATTTCATTCACTTAGCGGTGCGCTAATCCCCCACAAGTTTCCCCCTTTTGCAGGTTTAGGTACTGCTAGTCGGGATGGGTGCTGTTGTAGAAGACATGTTTGACAACCCAACTCTGATGTGGTCTTTTGTATAAATAATGTTTTGTGATAACGTAACACCGTTGTGCAAACTTAAACTTAATTACTCAGATTAATGTAATGACGCGACTTATAGTGTGTTTGTTAATAAAGTCTTCCGCTGTGTTTAAAAAAAAATTGCCGGTGTTACAAGTTGGTGCTTATTAGTTGTAACAGACTCGTCCCACATCGGTGGGAGAGGAAAACAAAGCACTCCTTATAAGGGTGTGGATACCTCTTCTGGTATGACGCGTTTTGAGGGTGTTTACCCGAGAAGCAAATCCGTGAGGTAGAAGTGCGATCCGGGGTTGTACTCGTGCGCGGGTAGCCCGTCGGTGATCGGCTTGTGTCCAAAGCGGACAATATCATACTACGGGCTGATGGTGATGTTACTTATGGTATCAGAGCTGGGGCCCGCATCGATTTGCACTGCAGGGACGCAGTGTCCCGAAGGGGGGGAGAGTTGTAACAGACTCGTCCCACATCGGTGGGAGAGGAAAACAAAGCACTCCTTATAAGGGTGTGGATACCTCTTCTGGTATGACGCGTTTTGAGGGTGTTTACCCGAGAAGTAAATCCGTGAGGTAGAAGTGCGATCCGGGGTTGTACTCGTGCGCGGGTAGCCCCTCGGTGATCGGCTTGTGTCCAAAGCGGACAATATCATACTACGGGCTGATGGTGATGTTACTTACCATAAGTAACATCACCATCAGCCCGTAGTATGATATTGTCCGCTTTGGACACAAGCCGATCACCGACGGGCTACCCGCGCACGAGTACAACCCCGGATCGCACTTCTACCTCACGGATTTGCTTCTCGGGTAAACACCCTCAAAACCCGTCATACCAGAAGAGGTATCCACACCCTTATAAGGAGTGCTTTTGTTTTCCTCTCCCACCGATGTGGGACGAGTCTGTTACAACTCTCCCCCCCTTCGGGACACTGCGTCCCTGCAGTGCAAATCGATGCGGGCCCCAGCTCTGATACCAACTTGTAACACCGGCCATTTTTTTTTAAATACACAGCGGAAGACTTTATTAACAAACACAATATAAGTCACGTCATTACGTTTAAGTTTACACAACGGTGTTACGTTATCACAAAACATTATTTATACAAAAGTCCACATCTGAGTTGGGTTGTCAAACATGTCTTCTGCAATAGCACCCTTCCCGACTAGCAGTACCTAAACCTGCAAGGGGAGAATATGTGGGGAATTAGCGCACCGCTAAGTGAATATTTTTCTTATTATTATTAATATCATTAACATTAATATTATCACAAGTATTATTAATATCAATATTTTTACCGTTATAATTATTATTATTATTTTATTAGTATTATTATTATCATATCATTTTTATTATTAAAACTATCATATAACATTATTATTAAAGTTATTATCCTTATTAAAATTATCATTTTTAAAATTAAGATTTTTAAAATTAACATTTTTAAAATTAACATTTTTATTATTACTATTATTACTATCACTATTATCATTATCCTTAAGCTAGTATTACTACAATTTATTAATTTTGCAAACGAAAGATATTTATATATATAAAGTATATTAGTATTACATAAAATTTTGTTTTAGCTAATATTATCGATATAACATTAATTAAATATCAAATAAGTATCATAACGTATTATAAGTATTAAGGAAACTATATATAAGAATATTAATCTTAATACATAGCAGAATATATATAAACTTAGTTGATTTATATTATAATGTGTTAATATATATACATGATATATGTTCGTGAATCCGAGGCCAACACTGCATTGTTCAATATAGTCATATGTATTTTTACTACAAAATACATTAGGTGAGTTTCATTTGCTCCCTTTTTACTCATTACATTTTTGGGCTGAGAATACATGCAATGTTTAAATAACTGTTTTTGCAATATTTATATGCGTGAGTTTCATTTGCCCTTTTACTCTTTACATTTTTGGGCTGAGAATACATGCAAATGCTTTATTAACTGTTTTACAATAATTATATGCGTGAGTTTCATTTGCTCCCTTTTTACTCATTACATTTTTGAGCTGAGAATACATGCAATGTTTAAATAACTGTTTTTGCAATATTTATATGCGTGACTTTCATTTGCCCTTTTACTCTTTACATTTTTGGGCTGAGAATACATGCAAATGCTTTATTAACTGTTTTACAATAATTATATGCGTGAGTTTCATTTGCTCCCTTTTTACTCATTACATTTTTGGGCTGAGAATACATGCAATGTTTAAATAACTGTTTTTGCAATATTTATATGCGTGAGTTTCATTTGCCCTTTTACTCTTTACATTTTTGGGCTGAGAATACATGCAAATGCTTTATTAACTGTTTTGCAATAATTATATGCGTGAGTTTCATTTGCTCCCTTTTTACCCATTACATTTTTGGGCTGAGAATACATGCAATGTTTAAATAACTGTTTTTGCAATACTTATATGCGTGAGTTTCATTTGCCCATCCTAAGTACCGGATGCTTTAGTACTTCGAAATTTATATCATGTCCGAAGGAGGATCCCGGAATGATGGGATATTCTTATATGCATATTGTGAATGTCGGTTACCAGGTGTTCAATCCATATGAATGATATTTTTGTCTTTATGCATGGGACGTATGTTTAGGAGAAATGGAAATATGAAATCTTGTGGTCTATTAAAATTATGAAATGATTATTTATGTTAAACTAATGAACTCACCAACCTTTTGGTTGACACATTAAAGCATGTTTATTCTCAGGTATGAAAGAAATCTTCCGCTGTGCATTTGCTCATTTTAAAGATATTACTTGGAGTCATTCATAACATATTTCAAAAGACGTTGCATTCGAGTCGTCGGGTTCATCAAGATTATTATTAAGATAGTTATAAATAGATATATTATGAAATGGTCTGCATATCATCAACTTTCGATGTAAGGAAGTTTGTCTTTTCAAAACGAATGTAATGTTTGTAAAATATATTATATAGAGGTCAAGTACCTCGCGATGTAACCAACTATTGTGAATCGTTTGTAATCGATGTGGACTTTGTCTGGATGGATTAGGACGGGTCCTTTCAGTTGGTATCATATCGATTACAAACGATTCATAATAATTGGTTACATCGTGAGGTACTTGACCTCTATATGATACATTTTACAAACATTGCATTCGTTTTTAAAAGACAAACTTGCTTTATATCGAAAACTGATGACATGCAAATCATCTCATAATATATTCAACTATAATTGACTAAATAATAATCTTGATGAACCCGACGACTCGAATGCAACGTCTTTTGAAATATGTCATGAATGACTCGAAGTAATATCTTTAGTATGAGCTAATGCTCAGCGGAAGATTTCTTTCATACCTGAGAATAAACATGCTTTAAAGTGTCAACCAAAAGGTTGGTGAGTTCATTAGTTTAACATAAATAATTATTTCCATCAGTTTAATAGACCACAAGATTTCATATTACCATTTCTCATAACATACGTCCCATGCATAGAGACAAAAATATCATTCATATGGATTGAACACCTGGTAACCGACATTCACAATATGCATATAAGAATATCCCCATCATTCCGGGATCCTCCTTCGGACATGATATAAATTTCGAAGTACTAAAGCATCCGGTACTTTGGATGGGGCTTGTTGGGCCCGATAGATCTATCTTTAGAGTTCGCGTCAATTAGGGTGTCTGTTCCCTAATTCTCAGATTACCAGACTTAATAAAAAGGGGCATATTCGGTTTCGATCATTCAGCCATAGAATGTAGTTTTAAGTACTTGTGTCTATTTCGTAAAACAGTTATAAAAACAGCCATGTATTCTCAGTCCCAAAAATATATATTGCGAAAGCATTTAAAAAGAGATTAATGAAACTCACGCATATAAATATTGTAAAACAGTTAATAAAGCATTTGCATGTATTCTCAGCCCAAAAATGTAAAGAGTAAAAAGGGAGCAAATGAACTCACTGTACTGTATTTTGTAGTAAAAATACATATGACGACATTGAACAATGCAGGGTTGGCCTCGGAATCACGAACCTATATTATTTGTATATTTATTAATATATATAATCGCAATTGAACAAATTTATATATTATAACTTATGTTACATATTATTTATATTCAATTTTGTGTATAAAAATGATTAGTGTTTAGATAGTTTTATCAATATATATTTTCAGTTAGTTTTATAAAAAAATATACTTGATTTGTTATATATGGATATTTGCATAACATTCGTTAATATGATTAATACATACTTTTATATAATATTACCTATAAATGTATTTTTTTATATACATAATATTAATTAGTAAACATATTAATAACGGTAATTAAAAGTTGTATTTGATCATAATAATAAAAAAAATAACAATATTGATAACGATAGTAATTATGGTAATTTTATTGTTAATAATAGTTTGGATAATAGTTTTAATGATAATAATAACGATACTCATAATTTTTAATAATAATACTTATAATAATCTATTATCCTTAATAATAATGATACTAATAATAGGAATACATAATGTTAATACTAATAATTATATAAATGATATTAATACTAATATTTATGAAATTGATAGTAAATCGTATTACTTTCTCAATAATAATAATCATCTTAATCTTAATCACAATAATGATAATAATACTAAATAATAAAATTACTAATAATAAATACATTAGTAATACTTATAATAAAAAAAATGACAATAATAATAACAATCTTGATAAAAACCATTATAATCATAATAACATCAATAATAATAATAATAACGATAATAATAATAATAATAATAATAATAATAATAATAATAATAATAATAATAATAATAATAATAATAATAATAATAATAATAATAATAATAATAATAATAATAACAAAATTTATAAATAAAACTACCTTGAGAAATCCTCTAAAAATAGAAAACTGCCCGAAGCCGGGATTGAACCCGAGACCTCTCACCCAAACACCAACACTCTAACCAGTACCTGTATCGTTCTATACACATCTTCTTCTTCTCCAGTTATAAGTCGACTAGGTAATTAATGAAAACCAATTGACGGGTTTGTGATTAAATTAAGACTTAATATGAAAGATATAAATACTTATTAGTGATTAATTAGTTAAAAAAAATAAATATATAAAAGACCTGTGCTGTTCTAACCGTCGCTGCCTTTTTTTTAAAAGAAATAAAAATCAATTTTTGATCTTTACGAGTTTATAGCCAAAGATTAATACACAAATTATGTTTCAAATTATACCTAAAAACTTTCCCAATAATCAATTTAACTGAAAATTTCAAATTGAACTCGAATTCGATCGAAGAACAAAGGTTGACTTTGTAAAACCCAAAACTTTGACTCAAAAATTGAGGCTCGATAGGAAAAATTGAAATTTGAGAATTTTCAGATAGTTTCAGTGTTTGATTCCTAACAACATGACATTTCTAGATTTTGAATTTATTTACGAAATTAAACTTTTGGCAAAATGACCAAGAACAGAGGTTTAACAAGCTTTTAAGTTTTCTGTGTTTAATTTGCAGTTGAATATGGGTTCCTTGAATTTTTGGGCGAATATAGTACCTATAATTGATCTTATTTTGTTTGCAAGGAAGCTATATTGAGACGTGTAGCAAGTGGTCGACATAAGTACAAGTATTAGATATCAGAAAATAAATAAAAATTTGGAACAGATGGCTAAATCTAATCTGATTGTACGTAAAGGGATTTGAAGTGGACTTCTAACAGAATTACAGATAAAGCAATATGTTCTGGTGGTGATGTTAATCCCAAAATACGAATTTTTCTGTATTCATAATTGTATCTCATGTATTTATGTATTTATATATTTATTTAAAATCTGTATGTATAGTTATTAATATTGTTATTATTACTTTCATTATGATTAAAGGTAAATACTAATATTAACATTATTAATATCATTGTTATTAGTAAAAGTTGTAAATCTAATTATTATCAAGATTATTAAAAGTATTAGTATTAACTTGATTACAAAAATTATCATTTTATTTAAAATGGTTACATTCATTTTCCTTACTAATATTATTATGATATTTATAATATCATTATTAATAATGTTACTAATTTTGTTATCAAAGCTATTATTAATGTTTGTATAATATTATAATTCCTTAATATGTAAAATACTGAATTAATTAGTTATATAAATATTCATGTAAACAGATATACAGATATTATACAGAATATATATATACAAATACATATAAATATATATAAATACAATATATACGTATATAAATACAGGATCGAAGTATTCTATTTTCTGTCATTTTCAAAACTTTATATAATTTGTTTCTATCTCTTAAACGAATTCTGAATCGAATCAAATCACCACAACATAACAAAAATCAGCGTATGTCTTAATCTGCTTTTTATTTTTTTTATTTAAGTTTCGTACTGAATGAGAAAGGCCTGTCGACAACTTTCAAGCCATAAAACAAATGATTACTAGGTGTTTAGGAAGACTTATTCAATCCTTCCTTATCAAATATCAGTTATACATATTTATTTATTTTTGAATTAAATAGAAAAGAAAAAGGTATTTAGTTCATACCTCTGTTCGCGTTTAAATTTCTGAAAAACACTAATTCGATTTTAATTGAGAAATGGGTAAATGTAGAAGTGTTAGGAATATTTTACTCAAAGTGTCTGCAAAGTTTCATGTCTCAATTCCTTCTATCGATCATGAATTCCTGAGTCAAACATAATTTCTAAAAAGTCAACAATTTATGTTCATCACGAAATTCGACCACCAGTAAATGTTTTTGATTATTTTAAGGATACAGTCAGTTTCTAAATAAGTTTTGAAACCTCTTTC
Organism: Rutidosis leptorrhynchoides; assembly: GCF_046630445.1. NCBI lineage: Eukaryota > Viridiplantae > Streptophyta > Magnoliopsida > Asterales > Asteraceae > Rutidosis > Rutidosis leptorrhynchoides. The sequence goes on from NC_092335.1 coordinate 457,453,067, forward strand.
ATGTTGAAGGTATAAACTAAAACGTCCTAGAAATTGAAATTCGATTTAAGGTTCATACGTTCTTGAAGAAAAATAGCTGTTACAGTCTTCTTCTATTTCTGGTATGTTTTAATCATTGTAATCGACCTTTAAACGTTTACGTCCCGTAGTATGATATTGTCCGCTTTGGACACAAGCCGATCACCGACGGGCTACCCGCGCACGAGTACAACCCCGGATCGCACTTCTACCTCACGGATTTGCTTCTCGGGTAAACACCCTCAAAACGCGTCATACCAGAAGAGGTATCCACACCCTTATAAGGAGTGCTTTGTTTTCCTCTCCCACCGATGTGGGACGAGTCTGTTACAACTCTCCCCCCCCCTTCGGGACACTGCATCCCCGTAGTGCAAATCGATGCGGGCCCCAGCTCTGATACCATAAGTAACATCACCATCAGCCCGTAGTATGATATTGTCCGCTTTGGACACAAGCCGATCACCGACAGGCTACCCGCGCACGAGTACAACCCCGGATCGCACTTCTACCTCACGGATTTGCTTCTCGGTTAAACACCCTCAAAACGCGTCATACCAGAAGAGGTATCCACACCCTTATAAGGAGTGCTTTGTTTTCCTCTCCCACCGATGTGGGACGAGTCTGTTACAACTCTCCCCCCTTCGGGACACTGCGTCCCCGCAGTGCAAATCGATGCGGGCCCCAGCTCTGATACCATAAGTAACATCACCATCAGCCCGTAGTATGATATTGTCCGCTTTGGACACAAGCCGATCACCGACGGGCTACCCGCGCACGAGTACAACCCCGGATCGCACTTCTACCTCACGGATTTGCTTCTCGGGTAAACACCCTCAAAACGCGTCATACCAGAAGAGGTATCCACACCCTTATTGTAGTGACCCGAACTTTTCCATGTTTATATATATTAATTGAGATTGATATTTACATGATTAAATGTTTCCAACATGTTAAGCAATCAAACTTGTTAAGACTTGATTAATTGAAATATGTTTCATATAGACAATTGACCACCCAAGTTGATCGGTGATTCACGAACGTTAAAACTTGTAAAAACTATATGATGACATATATATGGATATATATATATAGTTAACATGATACTATGATAAGAAAACATATCATAAAGTATATTAACAATGAACTACATATGTAAAAACAAGACTACTAACTTAATGATTTTTAAACGAGACATATATGTAACGATTATCGTTGTAAAGACATTTAATGTATATATATCATATTAAGAGATATTCATACATGATAATATCATGATAATATAATAATTTAAAATCTCATTTGATATTATAAACATTGGGTTAACAACATTTAACAAGATCGTTAACCTAAAGGTTTCAAAACAACACTTACATGTAACGACTAACGATGACTTAACGACTCAGTTAAAATGTATATACATGTAGTGTTTTAATATGTATTTATACACTTTTGAAAGACTTCAATACACTTATCAAAATACTTCTACTTAACAAAAATGCTTACAATTACATCCTCGTTCAGTTTCATCAACAATTCTACTCGTATGCACCCGTATTCGTACTCGTACAATACACAGCTTTTAGATGTATGTACTATTGGTATATACACTCCAATGATAAGCTCTTAGCAGCCCATGTGAGTCACCTAACATATGTGGGAACCATCATTTGGCAACTAGCATGAAATATCTCATAAAATTACAAAAATATGAGTAATCATTCATGACTTATTTACATGAAAACAAAATTACATATCCTTTATATCTAATCCATACACCAACAACCAAAAACACCTACAAACACTTTCATTCTTCAATTTTCTTCATCTAATTGATCTCTCTCAAGTTCTATCTTCAAGTTCTAAGTGTTCTTCATAAATTCCAAAAGTTCTAGTTTCATAAAATCAAGAATACTTTCAAGTTTGCTAGCTCACTTCCAATCTTGTAAGGTGATCATCCAACCTCAAGAAATCTTTGTTTCTTACAGTAGGTTATCATTCTAATACAAGGTAATAATCATATTCAAACTTTGGTTCAATTTCTATAACTATAACAATCTTATTTCAAGTGATGATCTTACTTGAACTTGTTTTCGTGTCATGATTCTGCTTCAAGAACTTCGAGCCATCCAAGGATCCATCGAAGCTAGATCCATTTTTTTCTTTTCCAGTAGGTTTATCCAAGGAAATTAAGGTAGTAATGATGTTCATAACATCATTCGATTCATACATATAAAGCTATCTTATTCGAAGGTTTAAACTTGTAATCACTAGAACATAGTTTAGTTAATTCTAAACTTGTTCGAAAACAAAAGTTAATCCTTCTAACTTGACTTTTAAAATCAAATAAACACATGTTCTATATCTATATGATATGCTAACTTAATGATTTAAAACCTGGAAACACGAAAAACACCGTAAAACCGGATTTACGCCGTCGTAGTAACACCGCGGGCTGTTTTGGGTTAGTTAATTAAAAACTATGATAAACTTTGATTTAAAAGTTGTTATTATGAGAAAATGATTTTTATTATGAACATGAAACTATATCCAAAAATTATGGTTAAACTCAAAGTGGAAGTATGTTTTCTAAAATGGTCATCTAGACGTCGTTCTTTCGACTGAAATGACTACCTTTACAAAAACGACTTGTAACTTATTTTTCCGACAATAAACCTATACTTTTTCTGTTTAGATTCATAAAATAGATTTCAATATGAAACCATAGCAATTTGATTCACTCAAAACGGATTTAAAATGAAGAAGTTATGGTTAAAACAAGATTGGATAATTTTTCTCATTTTAGCTACGTGAAAATTGGTAACAAATCTATTCCAACCATAACTTAATCAACTTGTATTGTATATTATGTAATCTTGAGATACCATAGACACGTATACAATATTTCGACCTATCATGTCGACACATCTATATATATTTCGGAACAACCATAGACACTCTATATGTGAATGTTGGAGTTAGCTATACAGGGTTGAGGTTGATTCCAAAATATATATAGTTTGAGTTGTGATCAATACTGAGATACGTATACACTGGGTCGTGGATTGATTCAAGATAATATTTATCGATTTATTTCTGTACATCTAACTGTGGACAACTAGTTATAGGTTACTAACGAGGACAGCTGACTTAATAAACTTAAAACATCAAAATATATTAAAAGTGTTGTAAATATATTTTGAACATACTTTAATATATATGTATATATTGTTATAGGTTCGTGAATCAACAGTGGCCAAGTCTTACTTCCCGACGAAGTAAAAATCTGTGAAAGTGAGTTATAGTCCCACTTTTAAAATCTAATATTTTTGGGATGAGAATACATGCAGGTTTTGTAAATTATTTACAAAATAGACACAAGTACGTGAAACTACATTCTATGGTTGAATTATCGAAATCGAATATGCCCCTTTTTATTAAGTCTGGTAATCTAAGAATTAGGGAACAGACACCCTAATTGACGCGAATCCTAAAGATAGATCTATTGGGCCTAACAAACCCCATCCAAAGTACCGGATGCTTTAGTACTTCGAAATTTATATCATATCCGAAGGTTGTCCCGGAATGATGGGGATATTCTTATATATGCATCTTGTTATTGTCGGTTACCAGGTGTTCACCATATGAATGATTTTTATCTCTATGTATGGGATGTGTATTGAAAAATGAAATCTTGTGGTCTATTGTTACGATTTGATATATATAGGTTAAACCTATAACTCACCAACATTTTTGTTGACGTTTAAAGCATGTTTATTCTCAGGTGAATATTAAGAGCTTCCGCTGTTGCATACTAAAATAAGGACAAGATTTGGAGTCCTTGTTTGTATGATATTGTGTAAAAACTGCATTCAAGAAACTGATTTCGATGTAACATATTTGTATTGTAAACCATTATGTAATGGTCGTGTGTAAACAGGATATTTTAGATTATCATTATTTGATAATCTACGTAAAGCTTTTTAAACCTTTATTTATGAAATAAAGGTTATGGTTTGTTTTAAAAATGAATGCAGTCTTTGAAAAACGTCTCATATAGAGGTCAAAACCTCGCAACGAAATCAATTAATATGGAACGTTTTTAATCAATAAGAACGGGACATTTCAGTTGGTATCCGAGCGTTGGTCTTAGAGAACCAGAAAATTTGCATTAGTGTGTCTTATCGAGTTTGTTAGGATGCATTAGTGAGTCTGGACTTCGACCGTGTTTTCTTTAAAAATGATTGCTTAACATTTTTGTTGGAAACTATATATTTTTAACATATGAATATTATGTGATATATTAATCTCTTAACGTGTTTGATATTATGTGATAGATGTCTACCTCTAGAACAAGTCCTATTGACTCACCTAATAATAATGAAGAGTCAAATGTAAATTGGAATGATTTGTGGACTGATTCACAAGTTCCCGAAGAGGAACCGGAAGAAGAGTCGGAACCGGAAGAAGAATCGGAACCGGAAGAAGAATCGGAACCGGATGAAGAAATAGAACTGGTGGGGGAAATAATAAAACGGTTAAGTAAAAGAAAATCCTCAACCAACCGACCAAAGTTAATTATGGTCAATGGTGTTTCCGTCAAGGAAGCAAAATATTGGGAGGATTACCAATTCTCCGATGAATCGGATTCCGACGAGAATTCCAATGATGTTATAGAAATTACCCCAACTGAATTTAAAAAGGCAAAAGAAAATAATAAGGGAAAGGGCATAAAAATAGAGAAATCTAATTCCAACCCCGATGAACTTTATATGTATCGTCAACCCCCGAAGTTCTTAAGTTGTAACAATGACCCGGGAACCTCTAAACCGCCAGGTTTTTATAAACCAATGTGGACAACAACGGCTCGTATTAGGGGAACATCATATATCCCTAGAAACTTGGCAAAACGAACCAAAACTGAAGAAGAAGAAACGAGCGAGTCGGAATAAGATAGTTGTATTCGTGTGGTGTAATATATGTAATATAGTGTTCTTATGCTTTATGATATATGTAAAAATTGCTTGTATTGATAAGTATTTTTTTTATGAATCTAACTCTTGTCTATTTTACAGTTTAAAAACACAAAATGGATAGACAACCCAATATTTTAAGAGACCTACCCGGAGACATGATTGATGAAATCTTGTCTAGAGTCGGCCAGAATTCCTCGGCACAACTATTTAAGGCGAGATCAGTTTGTAAGACATTCGAAGAACGTTCCAAGAATGTCTTGGTTTATAAGAGACTTTCGTTTGAAAGATGGGGGATATCACATTGGGAAACCCATAAGTTACGATGTGTTTACTTTGACGCATATATTGCGGGGAACCCAAATGCTATTTTACGCAACGGGTTAAGAAATTATTTTGACTCAATATATCCGAATATTGGACTTCGTGATTTAGAAAAAGCGGCCAACATGCAACATAAAGAAGCATGTTATGCTTACGGATTAGTAATGTTCGCTTCTCACCAAAGTGAGAACAAGAACATCGGGCTACAACTATTAAACAAAACGTTTCCACAAGTGACGGAGTCGGTAATTGGGGTAAGAAATGAGGTTTTTAGATTATTACGGGACTGTTGGACATTACGTAACCCTCGTCCCTTTGACGACGTTACAACACGTTGTCTTATCAACGGCCATAACGGTTATGTTGCACAAGACCAAGGATGGGAAGTAGTCCTAGTAAAACCAGAATGCATGACTTGTTTCGGGACGTATGAATTACGTGTCTTTATTGCCTTTGCTGAACGACTTGTGTACTAGCTAGAATTGTCTTCACAACTATCTTGTATCAAAGTTATTGTGTGTTATATTTCATGCTTTTTGTAAAATAAGCGGTATTGTAAGTTTGTAAAATATTGTATAAAAGTTTGAACGCGAAATATTATTATAATCAGTTTTTCATATAGAATTGTAGTAGTTGAATTGTATATTAGCTACTAAGTATGAACTTAACGGGTAGGTACTACCCGAATTTAAACTTATAAAACGCTAATATGAAGAAAAAGCTTTTATAAATGAGTTCATATTATGCTACGAAATACTATTAACTACTCTTAATATTCTGTATGATTAACTTGTTCCATTTGACTATTTTGAAGGAAATGGCACCGACTACTCGACACACCGTGAATATGAATGAAGAGGAATTCCGTACTTTTCTAGCTTCAAACATAGCCGCAGTACAGGCTGCGCTACATACCAACAATAACCTTGGATCTAGCAGTACAGGAAATCGTGTAGGATGCACCTACAAAGAATTCACTGCCTGCAAACCTTTGGAATTTGATGGAACCGAAGGACCGATCGGATTGAAACAGTGGACCGAGAAGGTCGAATCGGTGTTTGCCATAATTAAGTGTACTGAAGAGGACAAAGTGAAGTACGCTACGCATACCTTCACAGGTTCTGCGTTAACATGGTGGAATACCTATCTAGAACAAGTGGGACAAGATGATGCGTACGCACTACCGTGGTCAGCATTCAAGCACTTGATGAACGAGAAGTACCGTCCCAGAACCGAGGTCAATAAGCTCAAGACAGAACTTAGAGGGTTACGAACCCAAGGATTTGATATTACCACATAAGAAAGAGGATTCACAGAATTGTGCCTATTGTGTCCGGGAGCATTCGAATATGAGGAAGAGAAGATCGACGCATTTGTGAAAGGATTACCGGAAAGAATCCAAGAAGATATAAGTTCACACGAGCCCGCCTCTATACAACAGGCATGTAGAATGGCTCACAAACTAGTGAACCAGATTGAAGTAAGAATTAAAGAACAGACTGCTGAAGAGGCCAATGTGAAGCAAGTCAAAAGAAAGTGGGAGGAAAACGGTGATAAGAATCACCAATACAACAACAACAGCAATTACAACAATAATCGCAACAATTATCCCAACAATCGCAACATCAATCGCAACTACAACAAACGGCCCAACAATAACAACAACAACAACAACAGCAACATCAACTACAACAATCATCCCAACAACAATAATAACCGCAACAACAACAACAATCAGAAGCAGCTATGCCAAAGGTGTGAAAAGTATCACTCGGGGTTCTGCACCAAATTTTGCAACAACTGTAAAAGAAATGGTCATAGCGCGGCGAAGTGTGAGGTCTACGGACCAGGGGTTAATAGAACGAAAGGAACAAATGGTGTCGGAACGAGTAATGGCGGAGCAAGTAGTGTCGGAGCAAGTTATGCCAATGTAGTTTGTTATAAATGTGGAAAACCGGGCCACATTATTAGAAATTGCCCGAACCAGGAGAACACGAATGGACAAGGCCGCGGAAGAGTTTTCAATATTAATGCGGCAGAGGCACAGGAAGACCCGGAGCTTGTTACGGGTACGTTTCTTATTGACAATAAATCTGCTTACGTTTTATTTGATTCGGGTGCGGATAGAAGCTATATGAGTAGAGATTTTTGTGCTAAATTAAGTTGTCCATTGACGCCTTTGGATAGTAAATTTTTACTCGAATTAGCAAATGGTAAATTAATTTCAGCAGATAATATATGTCGGAATCGAGAAATTAAACTGGTTAGCGAAACATTTAAGATTGATTTGATACCAGTAGAGTTAGGGAGTTTTGATGTGATAATCGGTATGGACTGGTTGAAAGAAGTGAAAGCAGAGATCGTCTGTTACAAAAATGCAATTTGCATTATACGAGAAAAAGGAAAACCCTTAATGGTGTACGGAGAAAAGGGCAACACGAAGCTACATCTTATTAGTAATTTGAAGGCACAAAAACTAATAAGAAAAGGTTGCTATGCTGTTCTAGCACACGTCGAGAAAGTACAAACTGAAGAAAAGAGCATCAATGATGTTCCCATTGCAAAAGAATTTCCCGATGTATTTCCGAAAGAATTACCGGGATTACCCCCACATCGATCCGTTGAATTTCAAATAGATCTTGTACCAGGAGCTGCACTAATAGCTCGTGCTCCTTACAGACTCGCACCCAGCGAGATGAAAGAACTGCAAAGCCAATTACAAGAACTTTTAGAGCGTGGTTTCATTCGACCAAGCACATCACCGTGGGGAGCTCCTGTTTTGTTTGTCAAGAAGAAAGATGGTACATTCAGGTTGTGTATCGACTACCGAGAGTTGAACAAACTTACCATCAAGAACCGCTACCCACTACCGAGAATCGACGACTTATTTGATCAACTACAAGGCTCGTCTGTTTATTCAAAGATTGACTTACGTTCCGGGTATCATCAAATGCGGGTGAAAGAAGATGATATTCCAAAGACTGCTTTCAGAACACGTTACGGTCATTACGAGATTATGGTTATGCCGTTTGGTTTAACTAATGCACCAGCTGTGTTCATGGACCTTATGAACCGAGTGTGTGGACCATACCTTGACAAGTTTGTCATTGTTTTCATTGATGACATACTTATTTACTCAAAGAATGACCAAGAACACGGTGAACATTTGAGAAAGGTGTTAGAAGTATTGAGGAAGGAAGAATTGTACGCTAAGTTTTCAAAGTGTGCATTTTGGTTGGAAGAAGTTCAATTCCTCGGTCACATAGTGAACAAAGAAGGTATTAAGGTGGATCCGGCAAAGATAGAAACTGTTGAAAAGTGGGAAACCCCGAAAACTCCGAAACACATACGCCAGTTTTTAGGACTAGCTGGTTACTACAGAAGGTTCATCCAAGACTTTTCCAGAATAGCAAAACCCTTGACTGCATTAACGCATAAAGGGAAGAAATTTGAATGGAATGATGAACAAGAGAAAGCGTTTCAGTTATTGAAGAAAAAGCTAACTACGGCACCTATATTGTCATTGCCTGAAGGGAATGATGATTTTGTGATTTATTGTGATGCATCAAAGCAAGGTCTCAGTTGTGTATTAATGCAACGAACGAAGGTGATTGCTTATGCGTCTAGACAATTGAAGATTCACGAACAAAATTATACGACGCATGATTTGGAATTAGGCGCGGTTGTTTTTGCATTAAAGACTTGGAGGCACTACTTATATGGGGTCAAAAGTATTATATATACCGACCACAAAAGTCTTCAACACATATTTAATCAGAAACAACTGAATATGAGGCAGCGTAGGTGGATTGAATTATTGAATGATTACGACTTTGAGATTCGTTACCACCCGGGGAAGGAAAATGTGGTAGCCGATGCCTTGAGCAGGAAGGACAGAGAACCCATTCGAGTAAAATCTATGAATATAATGATTCATAATAACCTTACTACTCAAATAAAGGAGGCGCAACAAGGAGTTTTAAAAGAGGGAAATTTAAAGGATGAAATACCCAAAGGATCGGAGAAGCATCTTAATATTCGGGAAGACGGAACCCGGTATAGGGCTGAAAGGATTTGGGTACCAAAATTTGGAGATATGAGAGAAATGGTACTTAGAGAAGCTCATAAAACCAGATACTCAATACATCCTAGAACGGGGAAGATGTACAAGGATCTCAGGAAATATTTTTGGTGGCCGGGTATGAAAGCCGATGTTGCTAAATACGTAGGAGAATGTTTGACGTGTTCTAAGGTCAAAGCTGAGCATCAGAAACCATCAGGTCTACTTCAACAACCCGAAATCCCAGAATGGAAATGGGAAAACATTACCATGGATTTCATCACTAAATTGCCAAGGACTGCAAGTGGTTTTGATACTATTTGGGTAATAGTTGATCGTCTCACCAAATCAGCACACTTCCTACCAATAAGAGAAGATGACAAGATGGAGAAGTTAGCACGACTGTATTTGAAGGAAGTCATCTCCAGACATGGAATATCAATCTCTATTATCTCTGATAGGGATGGCAGATTTATTTCAAGATTCTGGCAGACATTACAGCAAGCATTAGGAACTCATCTAGACATGAGTACTGCCTATCATCCACAAACTGATGGGCAGAGCGAAAGGACGATACAAACGCTTGAAGACATGCTACGAGCATGTGTTATTGATTTCGGAAACAGTTGGGATCGACATCTACCGTTAGCAGAATTTTCCTACAACAACAGCTACCATTCAAGCATTGAGATGGCGCCGTTTGAAGCACTTTATGGTAGAAAGTGCAGGTCTCCGATTTGTTGGAGTGAAGTGGGGGATAGACAGATTACGGGTCCGGAGATTATACAAGAAACTACCGAGAAGATCATCCAAATTCAACAACGGTTGAAAACCGCCCAAAGTCGACAAAAGAGCTACGCTGACATTAAAAGAAAAGATATAGAATTTGAAATTAGAGAGATGGTCATGCTTAAAGTTGCACCTTGGAAAGGCGTTGTTCGATTTGGTAAACGAGGGAAATTAAATCCAAGGTATATTGGACCATTCAAGATTATTGATCGTGTCGGACCAGTAGCTTACCGACTAGAGTTACCTCAACAACTCGCGGCTGTACATAAAACTTTCCACGTCTCGAATTTAAAGAAATGTTTTGCTAAAGAAGATCTCACTATTCCGTTAGATGAAATCCAAATCAACGAAAAACTTCAATTCATCGAAGAACCCGTCGAAATAATGGATCGTGAGGTTAAAAGACTTAAGCAAAACAAGATACCAATTGTTAAGGTTCGATGGAATGCTCGTAGAGGACCCTAGTTCACCTAGGAGCGTGAAGATCAGATGAAGAAGAAATACCCGCATCTATTTCCAGAAGATTCGTCAACACCTTCAACAGCTTAAAATTTCGGGACGAAATTTATTTAACGGGTAGGTACTGTAGTGACCCGAACTTTTCCATGTTTATATATATTAATTGAGATTGATATTTACATGATTAAATGTTTCCAACATGTTAAGCAATCAAACTTGTTAAGACTTGATTAATTGAAATATGTTTCATATAGACAATTGACCACCCAAGTTGATCGGTGATTCACGAACGTTAAAACTTGTAAAAACTATATGATGACATATATATGGATATATATATATAGTTAACATGATACTATGATAAGAAAACATATCATAAAGTATATTAACAATGAACTACATATGTAAAAACAAGACTACTAACTTAATGATTTTTAAACGAGACATATATGTAACGATTATCGTTGTAAAGACATTTAATGTATATATATCATATTAAGAGATATTCATACATGATAATATCATGATAATATAATAATTTAAAATCTCATTTGATATTATAAACATTGGGTTAACAACATTTAACAAGATCGTTAACCTAAAGGTTTCAAAACAACACTTACATGTAACGACTAACGATGACTTAACGACTCAGTTAAAATGTATATACATGTAGTGTTTTAATATGTATTTATACACTTTTGAAAGACTTCAATACACTTATCAAAATACTTCTACTTAACAAAAATGCTTACAATTACATCCTCGTTCAGTTTCATCAACAATTCTACTCGTATGCACCCGTATTCGTACTCGTACAATACATAGCTTTTAGATGTATGTACTATTGGTATATACACTCCAATGATCAGCTCTTAGCAGCCCATGTGAGTCACCTAACACATGTGGGAACCATCATTTGGCAACTAGCATGAAATATCTCATAAAATTACAAAAATATGAGTAATCATTCATGACTTATTTACATGAAAACAAAATTACATATCCTTTATATCTAATCCATACACCAACGAACAAAAACACCTACAAACACTTTCATTCTTCAATTTTCTTCATCTAATTGATCTCTCTCAAGTTCTATCTTCAAGTTCTAAGTGTTCTTCATAAATTCCAAAAGTTCTAGTTTCATAAAATCAAGAATACTTTCAAGTTTGCTAGCTCACTTCCAATCTTGTAAGGTGATCATCCAACCTCAAGAAATCTTTGTTTCTTACAGTAGGTTATCATTCTAATACAAGGTAATAATCATATTCAAACTTTGGTTCAATTTCTATAACTATAACAATCTTATTTCAAGTGATGATCTTACTTGAACTTGTTTTCGTGTCATGATTCTGCTTCAAGAACTTCGAGCCATCCAAGGATCCATCGAAGCTAGATCCATTTTTTTCTTTTCCAGTAGGTTTATCCAAGGAAATTAAGGTAGTAATGATGTTCATAACATCATTCGATTCATACATATAAAGCTATCTTATTCGAAGGTTTAAACTTGTAATCACTAGAACATAGTTTAGTTAATTCTAAACTTGTTCGCAAACAAAAGTTAATCCTTCTAACTTGACTTTTAAAATCAAATAAACACATGTTCTATATCTATATGATATGCTAACTTAATGATTTAAAACCTGGAAACACGAAAAACACCGTAAAACCGGATTTACGCCGTCGTAGTAACACCGCGGGCTGTTTTGGGTTAGTTAATTAAAAACTATGATAAACTTTGATTTAAAAGTTGTTATTCTGAGAAAATGATTTTTATTATGAACATGAAACTATATCCAAAAATTATGGTTAAACTCAAAGTGAAAGTATGTTTTCTAAAATGGTCATCTAGACGTCGTTCTTTCGACTGAAATGACTACCTTTACAAAAACGACTTGTAACTTATTTTTCCGACTATAAACCTATACTTTTTCTGTTTAGATTCATAAAATAGAGTTCAATATGAAACCATAGCAATTTGATTCACTCAAAACGGATTTAAAATGAAGAAATTATGGGTAAAACAAGATTGGATAATTTTTCTCATTTTAGCTACGTGAAAATTGGTAACAAATCTATTCCAACCATAACTTAATCAACTTGTATTGTATATTATGTAATCTTGAGATACCATAGACACGTATACAATGTTTCGACCTATCATGTCGACACATCTATATATATTTCGGAACAACCATAGACACTCTATATGTGAATGTTTGAGTTAGCTATACAGGGTTGAGGTTGATTCCAAAATATATATAGTTTGAGTTGTGATCAATACTGAGATACGTATACACTGGGTCGTGGATTGATTCAAGATAATATTTATCGATTTATTTCTGTACATCTAACTGTGGACAACTAGTTATAGGTTACTAACGAGGACAGCTGACTTAATAAACTTAAAACATCAAAATATATTAAAAGTGTTGTAAATATATTTTGAACATACTTTAATATATATGTATATATTGTTATAGGTTCGTGAATCAACAGTGGCCAAGTCTTACTTCCCGACGAAGTAAAAATCTGTGAAAGTGAGCTATAGTCCCACTTTTAAAATCTAATATTTTTGGGATGAGAATACATGCAGGTTTTGTAAATGATTTACAAAATAGACACAAGTACGTGAAACTACATTCTATGGTTGAATTATCGAAATCGAATATGCCCCTTTTTATTAAGTCTGGTAATCTAAGAATTAGGGAACAGACACCCTAATTGACGCGAATCCTAAAGATAGATCTATTGGGCCTAACAAACCCCATCCAAAGTACCGGATGCTTTAGTACTTCGAAATTTATATCATATCCGAAGGGTGTCCCGGAATGATGGGGATATTCTTATATATGCATCTTGTTATTGTCGGTTACCAGGTGTTCACCATATGAATGATTTTTATCTCTATGTATGGGATGTGTATTGAAAAATGAAATCTTGTGGTCTATTGTTACGATTTGATATATATAGGTTAAACCTATAACTCACCAACATTTTTGTTGACGTTTAAAGCATGTTTATTCTCAGGTGAATATTAAGAGCTTCCGCTGTTGCATACTAAAATAAGGACAAGATTTGGAGTCCATGTTTGTATGATATTGTGTAAAAACTGCATTCAAGAAACTGATTTCGATGTAACATATTTGTATTGTAAACCATTATGTAATGGTCGTGTGTAAACATGATATTTTAGATTATCATTATTTGATAATCTACGTAAAGCTTTTTAAACCTTTATTTATGAAATAAAGGTTATGGTTTGTTTTAAAAATGAATGCAGTCTTTGAAAAACGTCTCATATAGAGGTCAAAACCTCGCAACGAAATCAATTAATATGGAACGTTTTTAATCAATAAGAACGGGACATTTCACTTATAAGGAGTGCTTTGTTTCCCACATCGGTGGGAGAGGAAAACAAAGCACTCCTTATAAGGGTGTGGATACCTCTTCTGGTATGACGCGTTTTGAGGGTGTTTACCCGAGAAGCAAATCCGTGAGGTAGAAGTGCGATCCGGGGTTGTACTCGTGCGCGGGTAGCCCGTTGGTGATCGGCTTGTGTCCAAAGCGGACAATATCATACTACGGGCTGATGGTGATGTTACTTATGGTATCAGAGCTGGGGCCCGCATCAATTTACACTGTGGGGACGCAGTGTCCCGAAGGGGGGGAGAGTTGTAACAGACTCGTCCAGTTGTAACACCCTGCTTTTTTTTTAAATCACAGCGGAAGTCTTAATTCACATAAATACCCTTAGTTAATTACGAACATGATTATCACAAATCATTAGCTAGTTACTTATTACAAACAACCGGTGTTACGTTAAACAACTAGCAACATATTTATAAAAGTTAAGACATCAGAGTTCATCTTGTCAAACATATCGTCAACCCAACTCCCGTCCCTACCAGCACTAAGATCGAAAACCTGCAAGGGAGGAGGTGAGGGGGGTTAGCACGAGGCTAAGTGAATGGAATCATCTAACAGATCTAGCATACAGTACCAACTTGTACAACTACAGCAACTACAACAATCCATAACAGGCAACTGACAACTAATAAGTAACAACTATCAACTGGCAACAATCAACTAGCAACTATGCTCCAACTAGAGACTCGGCGGCTTGTACGAGCACACGACCACTAGCTGATCAGTCTAGCGTCTACCGAAAGTCCTTACTACTGAATCTCCAGTATAGTAAATCCACACGCAGGTGATGCGTCATTCAGTACTATACTCAACAAACAGTAGCCAACTGGACCCAACCACAACAAGGTTGACCTCTCTGAGCTGAACCTAACAACAATAGGTTCCAACAGGTAACTACAACTTGTGCACACAACTGTTAAGCAACTACCACTACGAACAACTGTCCCTACGACTAGCATGACAACTCTACAATGATCATTATTACAACATATCTACTAAGTATAGCAACTAAAACAGTATAACATAGTAGCACAACTTGCTACTCTATACTACACCCGAAGATAATCCCACTCACCGATTACCAGCTACAGCTCAGTTATCTTACTTCTGAGCTTCTTTCTTGTTCTTATCACCTGAGAACAACACAACGAAGTCAATATACATATCTCAATCAATAGTATAATCAAATCATACTATAAACTAGGTCATAAAACCATATATTCATAATTTTATGAGTGTACATCATGACTCCATTCAATAATGGCATACAGGTGCGTGCAAAACACGACATACACACTAAAACTCCTTTTTTGACCCAAAAACAGTTTGATCTAGTTTCTTAAAAGTTCACCATTGAAAAGTATTCTTTATTATGATTCTAACGATAGTTTATTCATCAAAAACGGAGTTACGTTTTGAAAGTTACGCCCGTTTCAATTTCATAAAAGGTACTGTAGCAAATAGTGGCACTGTAGCAAATAGTGACACTGTAGCAACTCGGGTACTGTAGCAAATAGTGACACTGTAGCAAATAGTGACAATGTAGAAAATAGTGACACTGCAGCAACTCGGTACCGTAGCAACTCGGGGTACTGTAGCAACTCGGGTACTGTAGCAAACTGGGTTTCGATCCAATTTCGCTGATTTTGTGATTTCTTCCGCAAAAACTCGATTTCTAAGTGTTTTTGACCAAATTTTAAGCACAAGAAAGTTATTAAACATATATACAACCTATTTCTAACATCAATTAAGCATAATAAACATATTTCATGAAGATTCAAGCTCATATTCACACTTTTTATTCAAGAACACAAAAACCCAATTTCTAACAATCAAAGCATGGATTCAACAAGACAAACCTGAGATGATGATATTTTTAGAAAAATTATCGGAACTCCGATTGATAAACGGCCAAAGATAAAAGTTACACATTACCAAAAAGATTAAGCATAAATATTACCGAAGTAAACTAAACCTAGACAACTCGTAGTTGCCAACGCGTTTTCGGCGTTTCAAAGTTAATTTTTCAGCTTTAATAAATTTACAAAAGTGACCGAGTAGCCTACTTTGGAGATTTTTAGAAAATTCCTCAAAACTCGTATTGACAAACGGTCAAAGCCTGCAAATTCTCGTTACCACAAAGATATAACATGATTTTTGGCAAGAGTAAACACATATCAGGCCGACCATGACAACTGATACAAAACTGACATTTTTAAATAAAAAAGTTTCAGCTCTTTTTAGAATTTTAAAATGTGACCAAACCGTCAACTTTGATGATTTTTAGAAAAATCGTCGAGATTCGAATTGACAAACAGCCAGAGTCGTTTGTTAGACCTTACAGCAAAGAATTCAGTGGTATTTTTTTTATATATGAAACAACGCAGATCAGCGAGAATTTCAGTTCCCGTTTCGACATTTCGTCAAAATTTGCAAAACTTCTTTTGTCCATAACTTGACAACCGTTCAACGAAACGAGACGTGCTTTATATGAAAATTCATCTACTCGACAAGTAGAATCCAAATAACCACTTTTTATAACCCAGAAAATTAGTTCACTAATTATCATCAGCAATTTTAATTACGAAATTAATTATGCAATTTGTTTATTTCATAACTTTCTAACCGTTACTTGGATTCAAGTGATTCTTAAACCAAAATTCAACTATTTTTCGCTAGCTTTCCAACGACATGCATATCTTATACCTTATCTCAATCGTATATGTAACTAATTCAGGAATCAACATAACCTATCTAATGGCAATATCAAAAGTACAAGCATGCATAATCCTATATACTCGAGCACTAGTCAGGGATACACTATTAGTATGTAAAAATTATATTATGAGTACTCACATATTAATATTGAGATTCAATATTACAGGAAAGGTAGGTAAATGCAACGGAGATGATAAACACTATATTGACCTCACGAGCATACCCATGAACCATACTCAATCACCTCCATAGCTATAACCCATAATTTCCTTAATCCTATCCCACTCTAAAAAACAACTTCGAAATCACTCGGACAGCACTCCGTCGTAATATTTTATGTATACTAATAATATCTTGAGATAATACGGAGTAAATATATATATGTAAATCGATTGAGAGAGTTTAGAGAAAACTATTTTCAAGTTTCTATGAAATAATGAAACCTATTGAATTCTATATATAATAGATTTTTGAATTATTAAAGTGAATTATTAAAGTATGAATTATTAAAGTGAATTATTAAAGTATGAATTATATATTACCATTTTTTTTATTTTCGTTGATAATATCATTATTATTATTATCTAGTATCATTATAATTGATACTAATATATTATTATTATTGGTATTATTATTAATATTAATATAAATAGTATTAATATTTATTAAAATCATTATTATAAGTAAGGTTGTTTATATTAAGATACAACTTACTATTATTATCATTAATGTTATTATTATTATTAATAAATATTATTATTTATAATATTATTAGTATTTTTATTTATAATATTAAAAGAATTATTACTATATTAATCCAATAGTCCAGTTGTATTTCGCTGTCTATTTTTTTTTTTGGCTGATAAGTTAAACACATTTGATTCCATTTTCAAAACAGTCCAAAATCAGTGAAGATCACGATCGTTTTTTTTTTTTTTGTTTTATTTCTCTTTTTCTTCATTTTTTTGTTTCTGTCTAAAATCATGTCTACAATTTGTTACGGGTCGGTTTCAAACAATCAATACACAACAACCCTGATTGAATATATGTAGTACCTCAATTTGTGCAATCACCTACTGTAAAAATCGAATTAAACAGAAATTTCATAAACCAAACCCATTATTCTCTGTTCTTCATTTTTTTTACCATATTTTGATTTCGAGTGAATTTTAAAAATCTAATAATGCAATCATGTTAGGAATCATATACTCAAACTTCCTGTAAAGTTTCAAGTTTCAATTCTTTCTAATGAATCCAAATTTCGAAGTCAAAGTTTTGGTTTTTGAAAGTCAACTAATGTTCTTGAATCAAATTCGAGTTCGTGTTTGTGTTTTAAGGTTAATTGACGGTTCCAATAGTTTATTTATATGATTAGAAAATTATTTCATGTTATACTCAATACCCATTACGTGCTCAAAATCGAATTTAATTTTTTTTTTTTTGTTATAGTCGCTAGCAGCAGAATTTTTTTTTATTATATTTTTTTTTTCAACTCAATCAATCACAAACAAGTGTCTCTGAGTTAAATATTAAGTCCCAAAATCGATTCAGTAATAGTTAGGAAGAGTAAAGAATGATCTTGGAATCAATTGGATTAGTGAAGAAGATGGAGTCAGTAAGTATAAGGGTTAATAATAAATGGAACTGGATTAGTTCAAGAAAAACAAGAACAGAGGAGTGGTCTTGAGTGTTTGGGTGTGAGCGGGAGGTCGCGGGTTCGAGCCCGGGCAGGGGCTTTTCCTATTTTTTTTTACTGGTTTCTTAAAAAGGTAGCAATTTAATTATTATTATTATTATTATTTTTTTACTATTATTATTATTATCATCTTTATTATTGTTATTGTTATTATTATTAAATATGTTATTACTTTTATGTTAGTTGTTGTACCCACTAAAAATTATATTATGTATATTATTATTATTATTATTAGTATAAGCAATCTCAATTAAAGCTTATTAGTATTATCATTAATAATATTATTATTACCAGTATTATTATTAATGCTATTATCACCAGTATTACTAATATCCTAATTATTATCATTTTCATTATCACCAATATAGGTATTATTATTATTACTAATGACAAAAGTATAACTATTAATATTATCGCCATTGTTATTATTATGATTATTAGTATTAGTATTAATATTAATACAAATATTAATATTAACATTTTCATTATTATTATTAGGTATCATTTGATAAACTACTATTAAAATTATATTCATTAGTAATAATATGGTTATTTTTATAGTTATTATTAATCTCAGTATTATTACCGTTATCATTAATACTAGAAGTATCACTGATTCTTAAATCTATCATTTTAATAAAATTAAGTATTATTATTAAGAATTTTATTAGTAGTATCATTACTATTAACATTATAAGTATCAGTAAAAAAAATTATTATTTTATATAAAGTTTCCATTATTATTATTATTGTTAAATTTAATAGTATTATTACCCTTATTTTAATATTTTCATAAAGAAATGATATTCATATAACAATATATTTAATACGCAAAAGTAAACTATATTAATATCTTATTGATTAAAATAAATAAAATGAATATAATGAAATATACAATCTATTGATATTAAAAACTTATATTATTAATAATATAAATATCTGTTCGATTACAATTACGTGTGTTAATATATATACAAATGATATAGGTTCGTGAATCCGAGGCCAACCTTGCATTGTTTAGTTGTCCAATGTCGTTATATGTATTTTTACTACAAAATACAATACGGTGAGTTTCATTAATCCCTTTTTAAATGCTTTCGCAATATAAATTTTTTGTAACATCCCGCCTTTTTCCGTCAACTTTTCCGTTTAACTATTTTAAACTTCGTTATATGTTTATAACACGTCTCGTTGATACGTGTTTGAATTATCTTGTTTAGGTAATCCCCACACCCGTTTTAAAGTTAAGGGACCAAACTTGCCAAGGGTTGAAACTTTTGACTAGGTCAAAGAGTCAACCCTCATCCTCATCCATTCAATCTCATCTCTTTCACTCTTACTACTTCAACTTTTCTCTCAACTTCCATACAAAGATTCATCATCCAAAATTGAGCTAGCGGTCATCTTGCCAAACAAATTACATATTTGAACTCCTCGTGATCTCCTCTTCGATTCCATACCGACCTCATCAAATTTGGGTAACTTTCTAAAACCACTAATTTTATGTGTTCTTGAGATTTTTGAATTAAAAGGTTGTTAATTAGTGTCTGTGGCTCAAGTCTAGTTTGATTATGTGTTTTGTATGCTTGTTCTTGCTATTTTGGTGTAACTAGTTCATATTGAAAGAATGCTTGCTTAATCTTGAGTTTTAGGTGTTCATATGTTGTTGAATGATGAAAGTTCATGTTTTAATTGTGTTCCTAACATCACTAGCTTCAAATTGGTATGTAGGTTGACATGGATTAGTTTCATATGCAAGATTGTTGAATTTGTGATTTTGGGTTAGGGTTTGATAGAAGTAAATTGAATTTTTAATGCATTAAATGCTTGTTAATGTTACTTGTAAGTGTTAGGTTGTGTTGTATGCTTAATTACCTTCGAAACGGCATATCGTTCATGTAATTTGGTTGCCAAATCATTAAATTGCAATTTTGACTTGTATGCATTGATTATGGAACATTAATTGCGGTTTTTGGTTGTTTTAAGTGCAAGTTTGATTGATGATATGTGTTTAGTTGCATTCCTCGTCAAAATACCTTTCCAACGATGTATGATAGGCGTTATAAGTGTTTGCGGGTCAAGTTTTGTGTTAAAATTGATTTTGGCTCGTGCATAGTTTTGCAAAACAGAAAAATGTCTGTACAGGTGGTGGCGCGGCGCGCCCCTTACCCGCGCGGCGCGCAGATTATGCTGGACAGATTCTGACCTCTTGGTCCCAATTCACGCGAAATGTTTGACTAGTTACCGACCTCCGATTCACATGAAACTTGTTTTAATATACTTGTATATGAATAATTAGCATAGAAAATTTGTCCGGGACCCGACCCGAACATGTTGACTTTTTCGTTGACTTTGACCCGACCAAGTTTGACTTTTTGTCAAACTTAACCAATTAATTATGCAATCTTCCTAACATGCTTTTATACTTGTATCTTGCATGAAACTTGACAATTTGCTTCACATGCTACATAATCGAGTCGTGTCGAGCCATAGGACTAATTGAACAACTTTGACCCTTCGTGACTATCGTTATTGATACAACCTAATTGTTTAGGTCGAGACTAGCGTTGTCCTTTGCGCACATTACTTGTTGAAGTACTTTTTGTTCGTGCATACAAGGTGAGATCATAGTCCCACTTTTTACTCTTTTGAACTTACTTTTGGGATGAGAAAACATAAACGATCCTTTTGAACTAAGTGAACACAAGAACGGGAAAACAAACATTCTACATACGAGTTTAGAACAAAAATCCTCAATCCGATTATCATTAGTTACATCAGATGGTGTAAGCGAGAACTTATGTTATATGGCCATATGGGTTGACAACCCTCATCTTTGACGGTTCGCTACCGTCTACGGATGAAATATATTTTCGGGAAACAGTGTTGTTCTAGCACTAATTTATGGGGTATTCAACGGACGGAATGTTAAGCTTTGATAATTGGGTGCTCGTGAATATTAACTTTTAGAATGTATTACTACTTTATAAATGTTGAAATCTTGTGGTTCGACTTACCTTTATTCACTTACTTATTTAAACCTATGATTTCACCAACGTTTTCGTTGACAGATTCTCTATGTTTTTCTCAGGTCCTTGAACTTAGGTGATACATGCTTCCGCTCATACTTTTTGATACTTGCTTTGGATGTCGAGTATAATTGCATACGTGGAGCGTCTTTTTGGCTTCTTTAAACTATGTCGCACGTGTTTTCATATGAACTATAACTTTGTTGTGTACTTGTCTTGGGAATTACTTTGTAAACGTTGAAACATCCTTTTATGAAATGAATGCGACATATTTTCAGTAAAACTTTGTTATAAATACTTATAACCATGTAATGGGACCGTAGGTAGCTGACGCCGTCATTTGATGATTTGTCGGGGTCGCTACATTTTTGGGACTGAGAATACATGCGCTGCTTTTATAACTGTTTTACGAAATAGACACAAGTACTTAAAACTACATTCTATGGCTGAATTATTAAACCGAATATGCCCCTTTTTATTAAGTCTGGTAATCTAAGAATTAGGGAACAGACACCCTAATTGACGCGAACTCTAAAGATAGATCTATCGGGCCCAACAAGCCCCATCCAAAGTACCGGATGCTTTAGTACTGCGAAATTTATATCATGTCCGAAGGAGGATCCCGAAATGATGGGGATATTCTTATATGCATATTGTGAATGTCGGTTACCAGGTGTTCAATCCATATGAATGATATTTTTGTCTCTATGCATGGGACGTATGTTATGAGAAATGGTAATATGAAATCTTGTGGTCTATTAAACTGATGGAAATAATTATTTATGTTAAACTAATGAACTCACCAACCTTTTGGTTGACACTTTAAAGCATGTTTATTCTCAGGTGTTAAAGAAATCTTCCGCTGTGCATTTGCTCATTTTAAAGATATTACTTGGAGTCTTTCATAGCATATTTTGAAGAACGTTGCATTCGAGTCATTGAGTTCATCAAAGATTATTATTAAATCAATTTATAGTTGGATAGTGGATATTATGAAATGGTATGCATGCCTGTCAATTTTCGATGTAAAGAAAGTTTGTCTTTTAAAAACGAATGCAATGTTTGTAAAATGTATCATATAGAGGTCAAATACCTCGCAATGTAATCATCTATTGTGAATCATTTATAATGTATATGAACGGGTCCTTTCAGTTGGTATCTGTGATGACCCGGAAATTTCCGACCAAATTTAAACTTAATCTTAATATGAATTCGATATGATAAGCAAAGTTTGTAATATTGAGTCTCAAAATTTTTGAACTGTTTCATGAAATCAATTGACCTTCGACTGTTTACGACGAATCGCGATACGATTACTTAAATAGATATGTATATATATATATATATATATATATATATATATATATATATATATATATATATATATATATATATATATATGATATAAAATTATTACTAGCAATTATTGGTTTTTATTCTTCTCAATTATTTATGCATACACATATATGGAATGATGTATCATCCTAAAAACCACTAGTTCCAAATCCGTGAATGATGAATGTGAAAGACTGTACCCCTTTTAAACTTATGATTTATATTTGATTGAGTTACTGTGTTGATCGTTGCTTTATGTACTCCACTAACACATACAATATATATATATATATATATATATATATATATATATATATATATATATATATATATATATATATATATATATATATATATATATGTATATATATATATGTATATATATATATGTATATATATATATGTATATATATATATATACTTATATATACATCAACTGAATTATAGGCTAGAGATTTGATGATGTGTAATTGAAGATTCGTATTACCTAACTCAATTGTTTTTATTGCGTTTGTATTATCTATATATGTATGTATATAAACAACCTATATAGAAATCAAATTATTGAACACCCTACAACCATCACTCTTTCTCTTCTAGTTTTTCTTGAACTTTCCATAATGATCACCACTTGCAATTTCAATTGTGCTTCTTCATTCTTCCTTTCTAGTTGTCAATCGAAACAAGATGGAGCACGGCTGTACACCACCACGAGCAGCCATCTACCACGTACCACCACAATTACGATCTTACAACTACAAAATCCAACATAACAGTTGTGAACCACCAAAGCTCAACAAGAAAATCAAAGGCATGTTCCACGTTTTATATTCGATCACCATACTTTTCAAAGTATCATGACTATTACTACTCACTAGTATTTTTATTATGTTGGATTCAATCAATAAATCACACACCATAAACCCAACTCAAAACAACCCCCACATGCTTGACACCATTATTACTACTTGTTGTGTTCTGACTCGATGAAATCACCACAACCATCAAAGAACACCACCCTGATCGAAACCGTCACCTTGCACCACTTTTACAACCACCTGTAACCCACTCATGTTGTTGTTACTATCAACGAACAAATAACCCACCTTCATGTTAAATATATATATTTTTTTTCTGTTTTGCATTCCACACGAAACCACCAAAACATCATTTAAAAATTGTTGATTCATGCTTCTTCTATGCATATATCTTTTTCTGTTTGATCTCTAGAAGCCAACCAAAATCCCACACAACCCCATCGATTGTTTTTTTTCTATTTTTCTATCGAAGACCCACCATCAAAGGACTGATGCATATGCGCTGTTTCTGCTCTTTGTGTTCGAACGGCAAACCAAATTGCTGCAACATTTATGTTTCCTTTTACCGTTTACACCAACACCCACAAAGGAAGAAGATGAGAGCTATGAAATTAAAGAAATAATTATGAAAGTAATAGAAGTAGTCGCATATGGCTGCCACCAATTGGAATTTCCTATTACCTTTTTATATACCAAAAACCCCACTACACTACATGTTAATTGACCAAATGATACTCTTGCTAAAAGCAGATACCCTCCATCACACCCACTAACTTACTTTCTTATATAATACAAAGATGTAGGGCTACTTGATGAGGTGGCTTGATTAAATGTTTTGGGAACATGTTAAAAACCCACTATGTTCTAATAAATTAAGACCGTATATTTTTTTTGTCATCTGTTTTTCTTGCCGAGTTTTTCTGAGAAGACCAAGCTAGTCCACGAATATTTTTTTATTGGGTTTATGATGCTCCTAAATGAGCTTCGGTGCATTTAAGAGATTGAGTCATTATATAATTGATTGGCTGCGAATTCAACAACATGGGTTGTGACAATGTAATATTATTTAAATGGGGCCAGTTTATAAGTGTGGTAACATGTTGTTGCTGATAATCCTGGACGAAATCCCAAAGGTAAAACATGAGATGGGCTGTGAACTTGGGTTTGATAATGGACCGAAATTAAGCTCCAATTGGACTTATAGATCTTTTAAGCATGATGCTATTGGGCCGTGATTGTTGGGCCGTGTACTTGATTTTTCTGTTGGGCCAAAGGAGTTTAGTTGGGCCGTATATATAATATGACCTTTACTTGGGTCGAATCCATAATAATGATCATAAGAAATTTCTCTTATATCATGGTGAGATTCGATGGGAAAATAAAGATTAGATTTATGATGGTAATAAGATGAACACTAGCATTGATATAGATGGTATATAGATGATAAGGATTAGATATTGGTTAAGTTAATATGATAATGATGATGATGGTCGGATTAAAATGATGATGATTATGACTCATGTTGATGATATGATTATGATAATATACAATGATGAAGTTAAACGAATATGGAGATGATAGACTATAGTGATGATAATAAGTTATATAAATATTCGTATGGGTTTAAGCAGTAGTGAATGGGTGGTGCAATGGTTGAGAATGTTATCGGGTTAGTGGGACTTTGCGGGTTCAAACCCGGACTTGGGCATTTTTAGGGACTACTCCTGTGAGGTTCGTGAATCTGAGGCTGACCCTGCATTGTTCAATATTGTCATATGTATTTTTACTACAAAATACATTAGGCGAGTTTCATTTGCCCCTTTTACTCTTTACATTTTTGGGCTGAGAATACATGCAAATGCTTTATTAACTATTTTACAGTAATTATATGCGTGAGTTTCATTTGCCCCTTTTACTCTTTACATTTTTGGGCTGAGAATACATGCAAATGCTTTATTAACTATTTTACAGTAATTATATGCGTGAGTTTCATTACTCTTTACATTTTTGGGCTGAGAATACATGCAAATGCTTTATTAACTGTTTTACAATAATTATATGCGTGAGTTTCATTTGCTCCCTTTTTAAATGCTTTTGCAATACATATTTTTGGGACTGAGAATACATGCGTTGTTTTTGTAACTGTTTTACGAAATAGACACAAGTAATTAAAACTACATTATATGGTTGAATTATCGAAATCGAATATGCCCCTTTTTATTAAGTCTGGTAATCTAAGAATTAGGGAACAGACACCCTAATTGACGCGAATCCTAAAGATAGATCTATTGGGCCTAACAAACCCCATCCAAAGTACCGGATGCTTTAGTACTTCAAAATTTATATCATATCCGAAGGGTGTCCCGGAATGATGAGGATATTCTTATATATGCATCTTGTTAATGTCGGTTACCAGGTGTTCAATCCATATGAATGATATTTTTGTCTCTATGCATGGGACGTATGTTTATGAGAAATGGAAATATGAAATCTTGTGGTCTATTAAAATTATGATATGATTATTTATGATAAACTAATGAACTCACCAACCTTTTGGTTGACACTTTAAAGCATGTTTATTCACAGGTATGAAAGAAATCTTCCGCTGTGCATTTGCTCACTTTAAAGATATTACTTGGAGTCATTAATGGCATATTTCAAAAGTCGTTGCATTCTAGTCGTTGAGTTCATCAAGATTATTATTAAGTCAATTATAGTAAGATATATTATGAAATGGTATGCATGCTGTCAACTTTAGATGTAATAAAAGATTGTCTTTTCAAAAACGAATGCAATGTTTATAAAATGTATCATATAGAGGTCAAGTACCTCGCGAGGTAATCAACTGTTGTGAATCGTTTATAATCGATATGGACTTCGTCCGGATGGATTAAGACGGGTCCTTTCAGTTGGTATCAGAGCAGTGGTCTTAGTGAAACAGGTCTGCATTAGTGTGTCTAACTGATAAGTCGTTAGGATGCATTAGTGAGTCTGGACTCCGACCGTGTCTGCATGTCAAAAAGTTTTGCTTATCATTTTGTGTCGAAAATTATCTGCTTATCATTCTTAGTCTAGACACGTCTTGCTGCATTGATTACATGAATAGTGTGTAGACAAGGGTCATATCTTAGCGTATCTGTTACTGTAAACCTTACCTGGCGTATCCCGTAAATCCCTTCATAATCTACGAAACCTTTTGATCTATATATATGGGTATTCTATGTAATTAAGAATACCATCCGTTAGCCAGAAAATCATTTCATATTTAAAAATTATTTATCCAATCGTACGAAATAGAATTCGTCATTAGTTCAAGTCACTCAGATTCTGAAATGGAATCCCACTCAAGCTCCGAAAGCAGTGTAACCGGAATGGATCAACCAATCAGTCATCATCTATTCTGGATGAATTAGGGATGGGTTCGTAGTCTCCTCAATCATTGGAGACAAGAAGAAGGTGATCCTTTCCATCTGCCACATTGCCCTATTGGCGAAGAACCTGAAGCACTTACCGGTGAACCTGTTCAAAACACCATCTTTTCTCTCATTTCCAGACTATCTCGCCACGATTATATACTATACCAAATTCTAGATTATATTTATCCGCTAGTCCGAACCGAAAATCACCCCGGTGTAATAGAAGAAATCAACGAGCTTCGCGCTCGGGTAGTGGCTTTAGAGAATATGGTGCGAAGGTTACAAACACCAGCAGCAGCACCAGCAGCATAACCAGTACCACCATCAATGTCAACAGTACCATCACCACCACCAACATCAACATCCGCATCCCACACCTCAACATCTTAATCTATACCCCGAACAACAACTTCATACGCACCATGGATACCAAGGAGTACCAACAATAACAACATCATCACACGTCTCAATCTCACAATCTATACCTCAAGCATAATCATCGTTCTACAAATTGTTTTACGAATCGATCTACATAAACTATCTTCGTCCTTCATGGTGATTATGAAATCTCTAACATTTTAGAGAATATGTACTTTAGTTCTAGCCATAAATCTGATGAGTTTAATATTACATTGACTCATTAAATCCATAATTACGTCTGAAGAAAATATATATGTATATATGTTTTCATAAAGATTGTAATTTAAAATTTTTATTGCACAAACTATTAATGGTGAAAATATTTTAACGATAGGTAATACCCGAGGAATATTTAGATTTCACATTAATAAGTTACACTGTACATTCTTCAAATCTTATTCAACAGTCGTTTACTATCCTACTTACGTCCACCGATATACAAATCCGTTCACCACAGAATAACCATATTCATCCAATTTCATATTTGGATTTTGATTTATCAAAAATCAAGTGGCATAATGAAGGAAACATTTGACAAAATAAAATTTGTTAGAAACAAACAAATTAACTATAAGAAATTTTGTTAAGAATCCACGCTAACTGTTCCTAACTAATTGTTCCCAGCTAACTGATTACACTTTATTTATCGCAATTTAATTATCGCAATTTACATTCTCGCAATTTTATTTATCGTCATATAATTTCTGTTATTTACTTTACGCACTTTATTTATCGTCATTTAATTTCTGTTATTTATTTTACGCACTTTAAATATCGGGACACGTATACAAGGTTTTGACATATCATATCGACGCATCTATATATATTATTTGGAGTAACCATAGACACTCTATATGCAGTAATGCGGGAGTTAGCTATACAGGGTTGAGGTTGATTCTATAATAATATATATAGTTTGAGTTGTGATCGAGTCTGAGACGTATACGGGTCACTTTACGTATTAATTAATTCGAATATTATATATTAAACTATATATGAATAATTGGATTGTTAACTGTGGACTATCGACTGTGGACTAATAATATTGGACAATTAAAATGAATTAAAATATTGATTATAACATACGAAACTAAACAATTCTTCAAGTTTGCCACTTGATTTCATTTTAAATCTCATTTGTATCTTGACGATTACAATCTGCGTTCAAATCTTTCTTAATTCTTGAAAACACCTCAATCGAGAGGATGAACCAACCGCACTTCATCTACGGAAGAAAAGATCTATGCATATAGCTATGCACCTGAAAACTCTCGAAAACTAAGTAAACGTTTAACGCGTAGCTGTGCTAATTCCTTTAGCGTTATTATTACCGAAGATAACTTTGCAATCTCTTTCCAAATTAGCCAATTTTGTCACAGCTCCAACAAGTCAACTCCAACTCTTCGTCCGAAACAACCTCATTATAACCTTGATATATATGCGTACTCTTTTATTGTTACTGGAGAATCTTTTATATTCCACCATATTACCAGCAGACGTACCAGCAACCTCATCGCTCCTTGGTTTAAATCTCTCCGACAAGTCCCTATATTTATCTATTGAAGTCTCATCATGTACTCATCTGCATCTTGTAACAAGAATTGCCATACCAATTATCGGGAATCAGCAAACCTGTATTATGAGTCTCGCAACGTTTCCACAACAACAGTTATATGTATCCATATAACATTTATCTCTTAGAACTATGATCTTCCATTCTGAAATTCTGAAAAGCACCCAGTCTGCGAATTAATGCTCTGAATTTTGAAAAGTTGAATGAAGCAACAAAAACCGTAAACGACCTCAACAGCCAAAAGTTGATGATAAAGAATTGTATGTTGGCAAAGCTCAGCAAAAGTTTGAAACTGAAAAACTGATTGAGCAAACTACGAAGGAGTCTCTGAACAAATCACAAGGATAAAATTGTACATTAAGAATCCTGATGATTCT